>NW_027438989.1:0-177806 GCF_040939455.1 Microcebus murinus | reverse complement strand
CTCTGTGTCCACTTAGGTGTCCATGGGTTCGTACCCATTTGCTGGTGAGCGCGAGCACGTGGTGCTCGTGTGTCCATTCTTGGGATACTTGGCTTACTGGAACGGGTTCCAGCTCTGGCCAGGAGAACCACGAGAGGTGCCCCCTCACCGCTGCTCCTCATAGCCGAATAGCACTCCGTGGTGTCCACGCGCCACATTTTATTTACCCACTCGTGGGTCGATGGGCACTCGGGTGGCTTCCAGGTCTTTGCGATTGTGACTTGTGCCCTGACACTAACCCTAACCCTTACCCAGCCCGTCTCCTCCACGGCCCCTGCCTGACTGACTCCTTCCCGCCCGGCCTATCACCTGTCACCGTCCTCTGCCCCTGCCTGACACGCTCCTCCCCGCCCGGGCCGTCACCGTCCTCGGCCCCTGCCTGACGGGGCTCCTCCGTGGCCTGGGCCTTCCAAGGGCTTGGTGTGGACGCTGGTTCCAGGACGCCCTCCCAGGAACCCGGTAGCAGGGCGGCCGCAGCGTCTCGCGCAACCCAACCGTCCGCCGGCTGGCCGCCGTCGCTAAGTGGCCTGCGGGGGACGTGCTCCCGCTGTGCCGTGGGGGCCCAGCCTGGTGTCTTCTCTGAGGCCCCGCGGCTGCCGCTCCCCGCAAGGGGATAGCCGCGGAGGTGGGGACCGCCTCCTCATGGGGACGTACACCCAGCTCTCCACGTCGGATTCCGGATTCCGGGGCTCTCTGTCCTGCCAGAAGGCCCAGCTGGCCTGCGGGTCCTCAGAGTGGCAAAAACATCCGAAAACTGAGATTGAGGGTCCGGTGGGTGTCTGCACTTTTGTGCTGGGCACCCCAGGGAGGCCCGGGGGCTGGCTGGACAACGCGGTCTGCTGGGCTGGGGGGGGGTTTGGAGGAGCAACTGATGCCCTTTGCACTTTGGGTAGCAAGTGTCTGAGGTGTCTCTGGGCCCTGTGCCATGTGGGGGCGGGGGCGGGGGCGGGGTGGGAGGAGGAGGAGGAGAAGGAGGAGGAGGAGGAGGAGGAGGAGGAGGTGGGAAGGGCCCGGGCCTGCAGTCCTGTTCCCCGGGGTGGCACAGCATGTGGCTTCTTCCACAGGCTGCTTGGCCTGGGCTCCCTGCACCTGGGCCTTTGGAGGACTGGCCCTGTGCTTGCCAACACTTCCTGCAGGGACCCAGAGCTGGGAGGTTGCATCTCTCAGCCCTGGGTCGGGCAGAGCCCCAGCGGGCCATGCCCACAACCTCTCTCAGCAGGGGTCCCCCAGAAGGCTCCTTTGGGACCAGGATTCTCTTGCGGGTGACTCTTTAAGGTCTGGCCCCTGGATGGAGGGGCACCAGGAGTAGAGGAGCAGGAAGGGGAAGGGGGTGGCCATGCGAGGGGACACTTTCAGGCCAAGTCCCAGCTTCAGTCTGATCCTCCTGGGAACCCCGGGGTGGACATCACACCTCCTGGTTGCCCCGCTCTGAGACAAGGAGCCGGGCTTCGCATTCCCACAGCAGCCAGTCGTGGGCTGAGGACACCTGGGGCGTTGGGAACTCCCTGGCTTCTCCTTGGTTTAACATCTGGAGCTGCTTGTGAATTGTGCCGCCACACACACCCGAGTGCAGGTGTCTTCTGCACAGACTGCGGGCCTCGCTCTTCTGAATGCCGCTAGCTCGCCACCCACCCACGGGTGAACCTGGTCAGGGTACTTTCTCTCAGGGGCAGACTCTGATCCGGGCGGGCTACCGGTGTCTCTGTTTGCTCCTTTCTTTCTTCCACTTCGGGAAAGGCTTCCTTACTGGGTGTGGAAATCTCCTATGCCTTTCCTCGCCTATTCTGTCAGCTCTAAAATTCTCTTTCGGTTGCCACCCTCACAGATGGATTAGGAAACTCTTTGCGGTGCACTCATTAGTGAAATGACCTCAATGACGCTGGAATCCAATATCTAATCGCCAATTTTTAGCGAGTCCACACGCCAGGGTGGTCGGGGTCCAATGCAGCCCCGGCCAGGCCCAGGCCCCTTGGACTGGGCCACAGGAGGACACAGAGGAGGGTCCCGGCCCCCACGGTAGGTAGAGGTGCGGGCAGTTCTCCAAGGGCTTGGGTGTTTTCCAGAGGGAGGAGATGGAGGGGACTGATTTCTTCAGCGCCCCACAAACCACGCCACCCCACCCCACCCATGGGACACATCCCGAGAGAGAGAGAGAGAGAGAGAGAGAGAGACAGACGCCCCATACACTGGCTCCCCTCCCCCGTGCGCTGTGCCCCAGCCCTGGCCCGGGGGAATAGGCGGCCGCCGGGCCACAGGGTGGGGGGCGCAGCTGAAAGGGGTTGTGGGGGAGGGCCGCCCCTGGCTGGGGTCAAAGGGCGAGCGCCCCGCCCCTCCCGCCCGTGAGCAGTCAGCGGCCCCGGCGCGCTGGGGGTGGGGGGCGGGGAGGTGAAGGAGGCCAGGCGAGGAGAGGAGGGGGGCTGGAAGGGCTCCACCTTGGCGGGTCCAGCCGTGGAGGCGCATCTTGTGTGAGTGTGAGTGAGTGAGTGCGTGTGAGTGTGAGTGTGTGTGTATACAGAGACAGCCCCCAACCCCGGCCCGCCGCTCCCTGCCCGCCCCGCCCGTCACCCCCGTCCCTCGGAGCCCGCGGGACCCGGCCGGCGAACTCAACAGGCCCGACCCGGCGCGGGGCCTGGGGCGGGAGGAGGCGGCGGGGAAGCGCAGAGAGGCTCGGCTTCTTGAGCGGGGCAGGGGCGCCCTCCGCCGTCCACGGCCACACCACCCCGAACGCGCCCGATCCCGTCTGGTCTCGGAAGCTAAGCAGGGTCGGGCCTGGTTAGAACTTGGATGGGAGACCGCCCGGGAATACCGGGTGCCGTAGGCTTCTTCTTTTTTTTTTTGCCTCTGGTTCTGTCGCGTTTCTGGGAGTGCGGGGGCGGCCCGGGGTGGGGGTGACCCCCACCCTCAGCGCCCGCCGCGGTGCCTGGCGCCCCAGCCCGCACCGTGGGGCCTCCTCTTGTCCCGAGCCGTGACACCGCCGCCACGCGGCAGCATGCGTGGCTTCTGGACTGTCAGGTCTCAGACCAAAGGTCTGCTCTGTGGGAGCCGACACGCTGGAGGAAACCTTGAGAGTCTGAGAGGGGAGGGAGTTCCAGAAGAAGGCCAGGATGTCATTTTGAGGGAGTATGTGACCAGAACTCCTCCCGTTGCTTTTGGGGTTCTATGGGCTACACGTAGGAATCTTTGGTGGTGGCACCTGATGTTCGGGGATCCGGAGTCACACCCAGACCTGCTCCACAGGCCTCCTTTTACTTTTCTCTTCGGATTCATTTTTTTTTTTTTTTTTTTTTGAGACAGAGTCTCGGTTTGTTGCCCAGGCTAGAGTGAGTGCCGTGGCGTCAGCCTAGCTCACAGCAACTTCAAACTCCTGGGCTCGAGTGATCCTTCTGCCTCAGCCTCCCGGGTAGCTGGGACTGCAGGCATGCGCCACCATGCCCCGCTAATTTTTTATATATATATCAGTTGGCCAATTAATTTCTTTCTATTTATAGTAGAGACGGGGTCTCGCTCTTGCTCAGGCTGGTTTTGAACTCCTGACCTTGAGCAATCCGCCCGCCTCGGCCTCCCAAGAGCTAGGATTACAGGCGTGAGCCACAGCGCCCGGCCGGATTCATTATTTTTAAAAAGTGTCTCTTATCTCTATTATTGCATTTTCTTTTCTCTCTATTTTCAAGCAGATGATGGGAGTCCAAGTATTAAGGTGACATGTGTTGCCCGTGCCCCCCTCCCCCCCCCCCCCGTGTTCTTATTCATTTACCCCTCATGTTGTTCCAGCATATTGTGGGGGCACCAATGTTAAGGACGGGTGCGTTGCCCTCTCCCAGCCTCCCCCCTCGGGTCAGAGCTTCAAGTGCGCCCATCCCCCAGTCGGTGCGTACCCACCCCATTCCTAATGGATGTGTATGCCCATCCCCTCCCCCCACCCGCCCGACACCCACCCGAAGAAGGTGATTCCTCTGTGTCCACTTAGGTGTCCATGGGTTCGTACCCATTTGCTGGTGAGCGCGAGCACGTGGTGCTCGTGTGTCCATTCTTGGGATACTTGGCTTACTGGAACGGGTTCCAGCTCTGGCCAGGAGAACCACGAGAGGTGCCCCCTCACCGCTGCTCCTCATAGCCGAATAGCACTCCGTGGTGTCCACGCGCCACATTTTATTTACCCACTCGTGGGTCGATGGGCACTCGGGTGGCTTCCAGGTCTTTGCGATTGTGACTTGTGCCCTGACACTAACCCTAACCCTTACCCAGCCCGTCTCCTCCACGGCCCCTGCCTGACTGACTCCTTCCCGCCCGGCCTATCACCTGTCACCGTCCTCTGCCCCTGCCTGACACGCTCCTCCCCGCCCGGGCCGTCACCGTCCTCGGCCCCTGCCTGACGGGGCTCCTCCGTGGCCTGGGCCTTCCAAGGGCTTGGTGTGGACGCTGGTTCCAGGACGCCCTCCCAGGAACCCGGTAGCAGGGCGGCCGCAGCGTCTCGCGCAACCCAACCGTCCGCCGGCTGGCCGCCGTCGCTAAGTGGCCTGCGGGGGACGTGCTCCCGCTGTGCCGTGGGGGCCCAGCCTGGTGTCTTCTCTGAGGCCCCGCGGCTGCCGCTCCCCGCAAGGGGATAGCCGCGGAGGTGGGGACCGCCTCCTCATGGGGACGTACACCCAGCTCTCCACGTCGGATTCCGGATTCCGGGGCTCTCTGTCCTGCCAGAAGGCCCAGCTGGCCTGCGGGTCCTCAGAGTGGCAAAAACATCCGAAAACTGAGATTGAGGGTCCGGTGGGTGTCTGCACTTTTGTGCTGGGCACCCCAGGGAGGCCCGGGGGCTGGCTGGACAACGCGGTCTGCTGGGCTGGGGGGGGGTTTGGAGGAGCAACTGATGCCCTTTGCACTTTGGGTAGCAAGTGTCTGAGGTGTCTCTGGGCCCTGTGCCATGTGGGGGCGGGGGCGGGGGCGGGGTGGGAGGAGGAGGAGGAGAAGGAGGAGGAGGAGGAGGAGGAGGAGGAGGTGGGAAGGGCCCGGGCCTGCAGTCCTGTTCCCCGGGGTGGCACAGCATGTGGCTTCTTCCACAGGCTGCTTGGCCTGGGCTCCCTGCACCTGGGCCTTTGGAGGACTGGCCCTGTGCTTGCCAACACTTCCTGCAGGGACCCAGAGCTGGGAGGTTGCATCTCTCAGCCCTGGGTCGGGCAGAGCCCCAGCGGGCCATGCCCACAACCTCTCTCAGCAGGGGTCCCCCAGAAGGCTCCTTTGGGACCAGGATTCTCTTGCGGGTGACTCTTTAAGGTCTGGCCCCTGGATGGAGGGGCACCAGGAGTAGAGGAGCAGGAAGGGGAAGGGGGTGGCCATGCGAGGGGACACTTTCAGGCCAAGTCCCAGCTTCAGTCTGATCCTCCTGGGAACCCCGGGGTGGACATCACACCTCCTGGTTGCCCCGCTCTGAGACAAGGAGCCGGGCTTCGCATTCCCACAGCAGCCAGTCGTGGGCTGAGGACACCTGGGGCGTTGGGAACTCCCTGGCTTCTCCTTGGTTTAACATCTGGAGCTGCTTGTGAATTGTGCCGCCACACACACCCGAGTGCAGGTGTCTTCTGCACAGACTGCGGGCCTCGCTCTTCTGAATGCCGCTAGCTCGCCACCCACCCACGGGTGAACCTGGTCAGGGTACTTTCTCTCAGGGGCAGACTCTGATCCGGGCGGGCTACCGGTGTCTCTGTTTGCTCCTTTCTTTCTTCCACTTCGGGAAAGGCTTCCTTACTGGGTGTGGAAATCTCCTATGCCTTTCCTCGCCTATTCTGTCAGCTCTAAAATTCTCTTTCGGTTGCCACCCTCACAGATGGATTAGGAAACTCTTTGCGGTGCACTCATTAGTGAAATGACCTCAATGACGCTGGAATCCAATATCTAATCGCCAATTTTTAGCGAGTCCACACGCCAGGGTGGTCGGGGTCCAATGCAGCCCCGGCCAGGCCCAGGCCCCTTGGACTGGGCCACAGGAGGACACAGAGGAGGGTCCCGGCCCCCACGGTAGGTAGAGGTGCGGGCAGTTCTCCAAGGGCTTGGGTGTTTTCCAGAGGGAGGAGATGGAGGGGACTGATTTCTTCAGCGCCCCACAAACCACGCCACCCCACCCCACCCATGGGACACATCCCGAGAGAGAGAGAGAGAGAGAGAGAGAGAGAGACAGACGCCCCATACACTGGCTCCCCTCCCCCGTGCGCTGTGCCCCAGCCCTGGCCCGGGGGAATAGGCGGCCGCCGGGCCACAGGGTGGGGGGCGCAGCTGAAAGGGGTTGTGGGGGAGGGCCGCCCCTGGCTGGGGTCAAAGGGCGAGCGCCCCGCCCCTCCCGCCCGTGAGCAGTCAGCGGCCCCGGCGCGCTGGGGGTGGGGGGCGGGGAGGTGAAGGAGGCCAGGCGAGGAGAGGAGGGGGGCTGGAAGGGCTCCACCTTGGCGGGTCCAGCCGTGGAGGCGCATCTTGTGTGAGTGTGAGTGAGTGAGTGCGTGTGAGTGTGAGTGTGTGTGTATACAGAGACAGCCCCCAACCCCGGCCCGCCGCTCCCTGCCCGCCCCGCCCGTCACCCCCGTCCCTCGGAGCCCGCGGGACCCGGCCGGCGAACTCAACAGGCCCGACCCGGCGCGGGGCCTGGGGCGGGAGGAGGCGGCGGGGAAGCGCAGAGAGGCTCGGCTTCTTGAGCGGGGCAGGGGCGCCCTCCGCCGTCCACGGCCACACCACCCCGAACGCGCCCGATCCCGTCTGGTCTCGGAAGCTAAGCAGGGTCGGGCCTGGTTAGAACTTGGATGGGAGACCGCCCGGGAATACCGGGTGCCGTAGGCTTCTTCTTTTTTTTTTTGCCTCTGGTTCTGTCGCGTTTCTGGGAGTGCGGGGGCGGCCCGGGGTGGGGGTGACCCCCACCCTCAGCGCCCGCCGCGGTGCCTGGCGCCCCAGCCCGCACCGTGGGGCCTCCTCTTGTCCCGAGCCGTGACACCGCCGCCACGCGGCAGCATGCGTGGCTTCTGGACTGTCAGGTCTCAGACCAAAGGTCTGCTCTGTGGGAGCCGACACGCTGGAGGAAACCTTGAGAGTCTGAGAGGGGAGGGAGTTCCAGAAGAAGGCCAGGATGTCATTTTGAGGGAGTATGTGACCAGAACTCCTCCCGTTGCTTTTGGGGTTCTATGGGCTACACGTAGGAATCTTTGGTGGTGGCACCTGATGTTCGGGGATCCGGAGTCACACCCAGACCTGCTCCACAGGCCTCCTTTTACTTTTCTCTTCGGATTCATTTTTTTTTTTTTTTTTTTTGAGACAGAGTCTCGGTTTGTTGCCCAGGCTAGAGTGAGTGCCGTGGCGTCAGCCTAGCTCACAGCAACTTCAAACTCCTGGGCTCGAGTGATCCTTCTGCCTCAGCCTCCCGGGTAGCTGGGACTGCAGGCATGCGCCACCATGCCCCGCTAATTTTTTATATATATATCAGTTGGCCAATTAATTTCTTTCTATTTATAGTAGAGACGGGGTCTCGCTCTTGCTCAGGCTGGTTTTGAACTCCTGACCTTGAGCAATCCGCCCGCCTCGGCCTCCCAAGAGCTAGGATTACAGGCGTGAGCCACAGCGCCCGGCCGGATTCATTATTTTTAAAAAGTGTCTCTTATCTCTATTATTGCATTTTCTTTTCTCTCTCTTTTCAAGCAGATGATGGGAGTCCAAGTATTAAGGTGACATGTGTTGCCCGTGCCCCCCTCCCCCCCCCGTGTTCTTATTCATTTACCCCTCATGTTGTTCCAGCATATTGTGGGGGCACCAATGTTAAGGACGGGTGCGTTGCCCTCTCCCAGCCTCCCCCCTCGGGTCAGAGCTTCAAGTGCGCCCATCCCCCAGTCGGTGCGTACCCACCCCATTCCTAATGGATGTGTATGCCCATCCCCTCCCCCCACCCGCCCGACACCCACCCGAAGAAGGTGATTCCTCTGTGTCCACTTAGGTGTCCATGGGTTCGTACCCATTTGCTGGTGAGCGCGAGCACGTGGTGCTCGTGTGTCCATTCTTGGGATACTTGGCTTACTGGAACGGGTTCCAGCTCTGGCCAGGAGAACCACGAGAGGTGCCCCCTCACCGCTGCTCCTCATAGCCGAATAGCACTCCGTGGTGTCCACGCGCCACATTTTATTTACCCACTCGTGGGTCGATGGGCACTCGGGTGGCTTCCAGGTCTTTGCGATTGTGACTTGTGCCCTGACACTAACCCTAACCCTTACCCAGCCCGTCTCCTCCACGGCCCCTGCCTGACTGA
Source organism: Microcebus murinus (assembly GCF_040939455.1). NCBI lineage: Eukaryota > Metazoa > Chordata > Mammalia > Primates > Cheirogaleidae > Microcebus > Microcebus murinus. The sequence goes on along the minus strand of NW_027438989.1, from coordinate 169,504 downwards.
CTCCTTCCCGCCCGGCCTATCACCTGTCACCGTCCTCTGCCCCTGCCTGACACGCTCCTCCCCGCCCGGGCCGTCACCGTCCTCGGCCCCTGCCTGACGGGGCTCCTCCGTGGCCTGGGCCTTCCAAGGGCTTGGTGTGGACGCTGGTTCCAGGACGCCCTCCCAGGAACCCGGTAGCAGGGCGGCCGCAGCGTCTCGCGCAACCCAACCGTCCGCCGGCTGGCCGCCGTCGCTAAGTGGCCTGCGGGGGACGTGCTCCCGCTGTGCCGTGGGGGCCCAGCCTGGTGTCTTCTCTGAGGCCCCGCGGCTGCCGCTCCCCGCAAGGGGATAGCCGCGGAGGTGGGGACCGCCTCCTCATGGGGACGTACACCCAGCTCTCCACGTCGGATTCCGGATTCCGGGGCTCTCTGTCCTGCCAGAAGGCCCAGCCGGCCTGCGGGTCCTCAGAGTGGCAAAAACATCCGAAAACTGAGATTGAGGGTCCGGTGGGTGTCTGCACTTTTGTGCTGGGCACCCCAGGGAGGCCCGGGGGCTGGCTGGACAACGCGGTCTGCTGGGCTGGGGGGGGGTTTGGAGGAGCAACTGATGCCCTTTGCACTTTGGGTAGCAAGTGTCTGAGGTGTCTCTGGGCCCTGTGCCATGTGGGGGCGGGGGCGGGGGCGGGGTGGGAGGAGGAGGAGGAGAAGGAGGAGGAGGAGGAGGAGGAGGAGGAGGTGGGAAGGGCCCGGGCCTGCAGTCGTGTTCCCCGGGGTGGCACAGCATGTGGCTTCTTCCACAGGCTGCTTGGCCTGGGCTCCCTGCACCTGGGCCTTTGGAGGACTGGCCCTGTGCTTGCCAACACTTCCTGCAGGGACCCAGAGCTGGGAGGTTGCATCTCTCAGCCCTGGGTCGGGCAGAGCCCCAGCGGGCCATGCCCACAACCTCTCTCAGCAGGGGTCCCCCAGAAGGCTCCTTTGGGACCAGGATTCTCTTGCGGGTGACTCTTTAAGGTCTGGCCCCTGGATGGAGGGGCACCAGGAGTAGAGGAGCAGGAAGGGGAAGGGGGTGGCCATGCGAGGGGACACTTTCAGGCCAAGTCCCAGCTTCAGTCTGATCCTCCTGGGAACCCCGGGGTGGACATCACACCTCCTGGTTGCCCCGCTCTGAGACAAGGAGCCGGGCTTCGCATTCCCACAGCAGCCAGTCGTGGGCTGAGGACACCTGGGGCGTTGGGAACTCCCTGGCTTCTCCTTGGTTTAACATCTGGAGCTGCTTGTGAATTGTGCCGCCACACACACCCGAGTGCAGGTGTCTTCTGCACAGACTGCGGGCCTCCCTCTTCTGAATGCCGCTAGCTCGCGACCCACCCACGGGTGAACCTGGTCAGGGTACTTTCTCTCAGGGGCAGACTCTGATCCGGGCGGGCTACCGGTGTCTCTGTTTGCTCCTTTCTTTCTTCCACTTCGGGAAAGGCTTCCTTACTGGGTGTGGAAATCTCCTATGCCTTTCCTCGCCTATTCTGTCAGCTCTAAAATTCTCTTTCGGTTGCCACCCTCACAGATGGATTAGGAAACTCTTTGCGGTGCACTCATTAGTGAAATGACCTCAATGACGCTGGAATCCAATATCTAATCGCCAATTTTTAGCGAGTCCACACGCCAGGGTGGTCGGGGTCCAATGCAGCCCCGGCCAGGCCCAGGCCCCTTGGACTGGGCCACAGGAGGACACAGAGGAGGGTCCCGGTCCCCACGGTAGGTAGAGGTGCGGGCAGTTCTCCAAGGGCTTGGGTGTTTTCCAGAGGGAGGAGATGGAGGGGACTGATTTCTTCAGCGCCCCACAAACCACGCCACCCCACCCCACCCATGGGACACATCCCGAGAGAGAGAGACGCCCCATACACTGGCTCCCCTCCCCCGTGCGCTGTGCCCCAGCCCTGGCCCGGGGGAATAGGCGGCCGCCGGGCCACAGGGTGGGGGGCGCAGCTGAAAGGGGTTGTGGGGGAGGGCCGCCCCTGGCTGGGGTCAAAGGGCGAGCGCCCCGCCCCTCCCGCCCGTGCGCAGTCAGCGGCCCCGGCGCGCTGGGGGTGGGGGGCGGGGAGGTGAAGGAGGCCAGGCGAGGAGAGGAGGGGGGCTGGAAGGGCTCCACCTTGGCGGGTCCAGCCGTGGAGGCGCATCTTGTGTGAGTGTGAGTGAGTGAGTGCGTGTGAGTGTGAGTGTGTGTGTATACAGAGACAGCCCCCAACCCCGGCCCGCCGCTCCCTGCCCGCCCCGCCCGTCACCCCCGTCCCTTGGAGCCCGCGGGACCCGGCCGGCGAACTCAACAGGCCCGACCCGGCGCGGGGCCTGGGGCGGGAGGAGGCGGCGGGGAAGCGCAGAGAGGCTCGGCTTCTTGAGCGGGGCAGGGGCGCCCTCCGCCGTCCACGGCCACACCACCCCGAACGCGCCCGATCCCGTCTGGTCTCGGAAGCTAAGCAGGGTCGGGCCTGGTTAGAACTTGGATGGGAGACCGCCCGGGAATACCGGGTGCCGTAGGCTTCTTCTTTTTTTTTTTGCCTCTGGTTCTGTCGCGTTTCTGGGAGTGCGGGGGCGGCCCGGGGTGGGGGTGACCCCCACCCTCAGCGCCCGCCGCGGTGCCTGGCGCCCCAGCCCGCACCGTGGGGCCTCCTCTTGTCCCGAGCCGTGACACCGCCGCCACGCGGCAGCATGCGTGGCTTCTGGACTGTCAGGTCTCAGACCAAAGGTCTGCTCTGTGGGAGCCGACACGCTGGAGGAAACCTTGAGAGTCTGAGAGGGGAGGGAGTTCCAGAAGAAGGCCAGGATGTCATTTTGAGGGAGTATGTGACCAGAACTCCTCCCGTTGCTTTTGGGGTTCTATGGGCTACACGTAGGAATCTTTGGTGGTGGCACCTGATGTTCGGGGATCCGGAGTCACACCCAGACCTGCTCCACAGGCCTCCTTTTACTTTTCTCTTCGGATTCATTTTTTTTTTTTTTTTTTTGAGACAGAGTCTCGGTTTGTTGCCCAGGCTAGAGTGAGTGCCGTGGCGTCAGCCTAGCTCACAGCAACTTCAAACTCCTGGGCTCGAGTGATCCTTCTGCCTCAGCCTCCCGGGTAGCTGGGACTGCAGGCATGCGCCACCATGCCCCGCTAATTTTTTATATATATATCAGTTGGCCAATTAATTTCTTTCTATTTATAGTAGAGACGGGGTCTCGCTCTTGCTCAGGCTGGTTTTGAACTCCTGACCTTGAGCAATCCGCCCGCCTCGGCCTCCCAAGAGCTAGGATTACAGGCGTGAGCCACAGCGCCCGGCCGGATTCATTATTTTTAAAAAGTGTCTCTTATCTCTATTATTGCATTTTCTTTTCTCTCTCTTTTCAAGCAGATGATGGGAGTCCAAGTATTAAGGTGACATGTGTTGCCCGTGCCCCCCTCCCCCCCCCCGTGTTCTTATTCATTTACCCCTCATGTTGTTCCAGCATATTGTGGGGGCACCAATGTTAAGGTCGGGTGCGTTGCCCTCTCCCAACCTCCCCCCTCGGGTCAGAGCTTCAAGTGCGCCCATCCCCCAGTCGGTGCGTACCCACCCCATTCCTAATGGATGTGTATGCCCATCCCCTCCCCCCACCCGCCCGACACCCACCCGAAGAAGGTGATTCCTCTGTGTCCACTTAGGTGTCCATGGGTTCGTACCCATTTGCTGGTGAGCGCGAGCACGTGGTGCTCGTGTGTCCATTCTTGGGATACTTGGCTTACTGGAACGGGTTCCAGCTCTGGCCAGGAGAACCACGAGAGGTGCCCCCTCACCGCTGCTCCTCATAGCCGAATAGCACTCCGTGGTGTCCACGCGCCACATTTTATTTACCCACTCGTGGGTCGATGGGCACTCGGGTGGCTTCCAGGTCTTTGCGATTGTGACTTGTGCCCTGACACTAACCCTAACCCTTACCCAGCCCGTCTCCTCCACGGCCCCTGCCTGACTGACTCCTTCCCGCCCGGCCTATCACCTGTCACCGTCCTCTGCCCCTGCCTGACACGCTCCTCCCCGCCCGGGCCGTCACCGTCCTCGGCCCCTGCCTGACGGGGCTCCTCCGTGGCCTGGGCCTTCCAAGGGCTTGGTGTGGACGCTGGTTCCAGGACGCCCTCCCAGGAACCCGGTAGCAGGGCGGCCGCAGCGTCTCGCGCAACCCAACCGTCCGCCGGCTGGCCGCCGTCGCTAAGTGGCCTGCGGGGGACGTGCTCCCGCTGTGCCGTGGGGGCCCAGCCTGGTGTCTTCTCTGAGGCCCCGCGGCTGCCGCTCCCCGCAAGGGGATAGCCGCGGAGGTGGGGACCGCCTCCTCATGGGGACGTACACCCAGCTCTCCACGTCGGATTCCGGATTCCGGGGCTCTCTGTCCTGCCAGAAGGCCCAGCTGGCCTGCGGGTCCTCAGAGTGGCAAAAACATCCGAAAACTGAGATTGAGGGTCCGGTGGGTGTCTGCACTTTTGTGCTGGGCACCCCAGGGAGGCCCGGGGGCTGGCTGGACAACGCGGTCTGCTGGGCTGGGGGGGGGTTTGGAGGAGCAACTGATGCCCTTTGCACTTTGGGTAGCAAGTGTCTGAGGTGTCTCTGGGCCCTGTGCCATGTGGGGGCGGGGGCGGGGGCGGGGTGGGAGGAGGAGGAGGAGGAGGAGGAGGAGGAGGAGGTGGGAAGGGCCCGGGCCTGCAGTCGTGTTCCCCGGGGTGGCACAGCATGTGGCTTCTTCCACAGGCTGCTTGGCCTGGGCTCCCTGCACCTGGGCCTTTGGAGGACTGGCCCTGTGCTTGCCAACACTTCCTGCAGGGACCCAGAGCTGGGAGGTTGCATCTCTCAGCCCTGGGTCGGGCAGAGCCCCAGCGGGCCATGCCCACAACCTCTCTCAGCAGGGGTCCCCCAGAAGGCTCCTTTGGGACCAGGATTCTCTTGCGGGTGACTCTTTAAGGTCTGGCCCCTGGATGGAGGGGCACCAGGAGTAGAGGAGCAGGAAGGGGAAGGGGGTGGCCATGCGAGGGGACACTTTCAGGCCAAGTCCCAGCTTCAGTCTGATCCTCCTGGGAACCCCGGGGTGGACATCACACCTCCTGGTTGCCCCGCTCTGAGACAAGGAGCCGGGCTTCGCATTCCCACAGCAGCCAGTCGTGGGCTGAGGACACCTGGGGCGTTGGGAACTCCCTGGCTTCTCCTTGGTTTAACATCTGGAGCTGCTTGTGAATTGTGCCGCCACACACACCCGAGTGCAGGTGTCTTCTGCACAGACTGCGGGCCTCGCTCTTCTGAATGCCGCTAGCTCGCGACCCACCCACGGGTGAACCTGGTCAGGGTACTTTCTCTCAGGGGCAGACTCTGATCCGGGCGGGCTACCGGTGTCTCTGTTTGCTCCTTTCTTTCTTCCACTTCGGGAAAGGCTTCCTTACTGGGTGTGGAAATCTCCTATGCCTTTCCTCGCCTATTCTGTCAGCTCTAAAATTCTCTTTCGGTTGCCACCCTCACAGATGGATTAGGAAACTCTTTGCGGTGCACTCATTAGTGAAATGACCTCAATGACGCTGGAATCCAATATCTAATCGCCAATTTTTAGCGAGTCCACACGCCAGGGTGGTCGGGGTCCAATGCAGCCCCGGCCAGGCCCAGGCCCCTTGGACTGGGCCACAGGAGGACACAGAGGAGGGTCCCGGCCCCCACGGTAGGTAGAGGTGCGGGCAGTTCTCCAAGGGCTTGGGTGTTTTCCAGAGGGAGGAGATGGAGGGGACTGATTTCTTCAGCGCCCCACAAACCACGCCACCCCACCCCACCCATGGGACACATCCCGAGAGAGAGAGAGAGACGCCCCATACACTGGCTCCCCTCCCCCGTGCGCTGTGCCCCAGCCCTGGCCCGGGGGAATAGGCGGCCGCCGGGCCACAGGGTGGGGGGCGCAGCTGAAAGGGGTTGTGGGGGAGGGCCGCCCCTGGCTGGGGTCAAAGGGCGAGCGCCCCGCCCCTCCCGCCCGTGCGCAGTCAGCGGCCCCGGCGTGCTGGGGGTGGGGGGCGGGGAGGTGAAGGAGGCCAGGCGAGGAGAGGAGGGGGGCTGGAAGGGCTCCACCTTGGCGGGTCCAGCCGTGGAGGCGCATCTTGTGTGAGTGTGAGTGAGTGAGTGCGTGTGAGTGTGAGTGTGTGTGTATACAGAGACAGCCCCCAACCCCGGCCCGCCGCTCCCTGCCCGCCCCGCCCGTCACCCCCGTCCCTCGGAGCCCGCGGGACCCGGCCGGCGAACTCAACAGGCCCGACCCGGCGCGGGGCCTGGGGCGGGAGGAGGCGGCGGGGAAGCGCAGAGAGGCTCGGCTTCTTGAGCGGGGCAGGGGCGCCCTCCGCCGTCCACGGCCACACCACCCCGAACGCGCCCGATCCCGTCTGGTCTCGGAAGCTAAGCAGGGTCGGGCCTGGTTAGAACTTGGATGGGAGACCGCCCGGGAATACCGGGTGCCGTAGGCTTCTTCTTTTTTCTTTTGCCTCTGGTTCTGTCGCGTTTCTGGGAGTGCGGGGGCGGCCCGGGGTGGGGGTGACCCCCACCCTCAGCGCCCGCCGCGGTGCCTGGCGCCCCAGCCCGCACCGTGGGGCCTCCTCTTGTCCCGAGCCGTGACACCGCCGCCACGCGGCAGCATGCGTGGCTTCTGGACTGTCAGGTCTCAGACCAAAGGTCTGCTCTGTGGGAGCCGACACGCTGGAGGAAACCTTGAGAGTCTGAGAGGGGAGGGAGTTCCAGAAGAAGGCCAGGATGTCATTTTGAGGGAGTATGTGACCAGAACTCCTCCCGTTGCTTTTGGGGTTCTATGGGCTACACGTAGGAATCTTTGGTGGTGGCACCTGATGTTCGGGGATCCGGAGTCACACCCAGACCTGCTCCACAGGCCTCCTTTTACTTTTCTCTTCGGATTCATTTTTTTTTTTTTTTTTTTTTGAGACAGAGTCTCGGTTTGTTGCCCAGGCTAGAGTGAGTGCCGTGGCGTCAGCCTAGCTCACAGCAACTTCAAACTCCTGGGCTCGAGTGATCCTTCTGCCTCAGCCTCCCGGGTAGCTGGGACTGCAGGCATGCGCCACCATGCCCCGCTAATTTTTTATATATATATCAGTTGGCCAATTAATTTCTTTCTATTTATAGTAGAGACGGGGTCTCGCTCTTGCTCAGGCTGGTTTTGAACTCCTGACCTTGAGCAATCCGCCCGCCTCGGCCTCCCAAGAGCTAGGATTACAGGCGTGAGCCACAGCGCCCGGCCGGATTCATTATTTTTAAAAAGTGTCTCTTATCTCTATTATTGCATTTTCTTTTCTCTCTCTTTTCAAGCAGATGATGGGAGTCCAAGTATTAAGGTGACATGTGTTGCCCGTGCCCCCCTCCCCCCCCCGTGTTCTTATTCATTTACCCCTCATGTTGTTCCAGCATATTGTGGGGGCACCAATGTTAAGGACGGGTGCGTTGCCCTCTCCCAGCCTCCCCCCTCGGGTCAGAGCTTCAAGTGCGCCCATCCCCCAGTCGGTGCGTACCCACCCCATTCCTAATGGATGTGTATGCCCATCCCCTCCCCCCACCCGCCCGACACCCACCCGAAGAAGGTGATTCCTCTGTGTCCACTTAGGTGTCCATGGGTTCGTACCCATTTGCTGGTGAGCGCGAGCACGTGGTGCTCGTGTGTCCATTCTTGGGATACTTGGCTTACTGGAACGGGTTCCAGCTCTGGCCAGGAGAACCACGAGAGGTGCCCCCTCACCGCTGCTCCTCATAGCCGAATAGCACTCCGTGGTGTCCACGCGCCACATTTTATTTACCCACTCGTGGGTCGATGGGCACTCGGGTGGCTTCCAGGTCTTTGCGATTGTGACTTGTGCCCTGACACTAACCCTAACCCTTACCCAGCCCGTCTCCTCCACGGCCCCTGCCTGACTGACTCCTTCCCGCCCGGCCTATCACCTGTCACCGTCCTCTGCCCCTGCCTGACACGCTCCTCCCCGCCCGGGCCGTCACCGTCCTCGGCCCCTGCCTGACGGGGCTCCTCCGTGGCCTGGGCCTTCCAAGGGCTTGGTGTGGACGCTGGTTCCAGGACGCCCTCCCAGGAACCCGGTAGCAGGGCGGCCGCAGCGTCTCGCGCAACCCAACCGTCCGCCGGCTGGCCGCCGTCGCTAAGTGGCCTGCGGGGGACGTGCTCCCGCTGTGCCGTGGGGGCCCAGCCTGGTGTCTTCTCTGAGGCCCCGCGGCTGCCGCTCCCCGCAAGGGGATAGCCGCGGAGGTGGGGACCGCCTCCTCATGGGGACGTACACCCAGCTCTCCACGTCGGATTCCGGGGCTCTCTGTCCTGCCAGAAGGCCCAGCCGGCCTGCGGGTCCTCAGAGTGGCAAAAACATCCGAAAACTGAGATTGAGGGTCCGGTGGGTGTCTGCACTTTTGTGCTGGGCACCCCAGGGAGGCCCGGGGGCTGGCTGGACAACGCGGTCTGCTGGGCTGGGGGGGGGTTTGGAGGAGCAACTGATGCCCTTTGCACTTTGGGTAGCAAGTGTCTGAGGTGTCTCTGGGCCCTGTGCCATGTGGGGGCGGGGGCGGGGGCGGGGTGGGAGGAGGAGGAGGAGGAGGAGGAGGAGGAGGAGGTGGGAAGGGCCCGGGCCTGCAGTCGTGTTCCCCGGGGTGGCACAGCATGTGGCTTCTTCCACAGGCTGCTTGGCCTGGGCTCCCTGCACCTGGGCCTTTGGAGGACTGGCCCTGTGCTTGCCAACACTTCCTGCAGGGACCCAGAGCTGGGAGGTTGCATCTCTCAGCCCTGGGTCGGGCAGAGCCCCAGCGGGCCATGCCCACAACCTCTCTCAGCAGGGGTCCCCCAGAAGGCTCCTTTGGGACCAGGATTCTCTTGCGGGTGACTCTTTAAGGTCTGGCCCCTGGATGGAGGGGCACCAGGAGTAGAGGAGCAGGAAGGGGAAGGGGGTGGCCATGCGAGGGGACACTTTCAGGCCAAGTCCCAGCTTCAGTCTGATCCTCCTGGGAACCCCGGGGTGGACATCACACCTCCTGGTTGCCCCGCTCTGAGACAAGGAGCCGGGCTTCGCATTCCCACAGCAGCCAGTCGTGGGCTGAGGACACCTGGGGCGTTGGGAACTCCCTGGCTTCTCCTTGGTTTAACATCTGGAGCTGCTTGTGAATTGTGCCGCCACACACACCCGAGTGCAGGTGTCTTCTGCACAGACTGCGGGCCTCGCTCTTCTGAATGCCGCTAGCTCGCCACCCACCCACGGGTGAACCTGGTCAGGGTACTTTCTCTCAGGGGCAGACTCTGATCCGGGCGGGCTACCGGTGTCTCTGTTTGCTCCTTTCTTTCTTCCACTTCGGGAAAGGCTTCCTTACTGGGTGTGGAAATCTCCTATGCCTTTCCTCGCCTATTCTGTCAGCTCTAAAATTCTCTTTCGGTTGCCACCCTCACAGATGGATTAGGAAACTCTTTGCGGTGCACTCATTAGTGAAATGACCTCAATGACGCTGGAATCCAATATCTAATCGCCAATTTTTAGCGAGTCCACACGCCAGGGTGGTCGGGGTCCAATGCAGCCCCGGCCAGGCCCAGGCCCCTTGGACTGGGCCACAGGAGGACACAGAGGAGGGTCCCGGCCCCCACGGTAGGTAGAGGTGCGGGCAGTTCTCCAAGGGCTTGGGTGTTTTCCAGAGGGAGGAGATGGAGGGGACTGATTTCTTCAGCGCCCCACAAACCACGCCACCCCACCCCACCCATGGGACACATCCCGAGAGAGAGAGAGAGAGAGAGAGACAGACGCCCCATACACTGGCTCCCCTCCCCCGTGCGCTGTGCCCCAGCCCTGGCCCGGGGGAATAGGCGGCCGCCGGGCCACAGGGTGGGGGGCGCAGCTGAAAGGGGTTGTGGGGGAGGGCCGCCCCTGGCTGGGGTCAAAGGGCGAGCGCCCCGCCCCTCCCGCCCGTGAGCAGTCAGCGGCCCCGGCGCGCTGGGGGTGGGGGGCGGGGAGGTGAAGGAGGCCAGGCGAGGAGAGGAGGGGGGCTGGAAGGGCTCCACCTTGGCGGGTCCAGCCGTGGAGGCGCATCTTGTGTGAGTGTGAGTGAGTGAGTGCGTGTGAGTGTGAGTGTGTGTGTATACAGAGACAGCCCCCAACCCCGGCCCGCCGCTCCCTGCCCGCCCCGCCCGTCACCCCCGTCCCTCGGAGCCCGCGGGACCCGGCCGGCGAACTCAACAGGCCCGACCCGGCGCGGGGCCTGGGGCGGGAGGAGGCGGCGGGGAAGCGCAGAGAGGCTCGGCTTCTTGAGCGGGGCAGGGGCGCCCTCCGCCGTCCACGGCCACACCACCCCGAACGCGCCCGATCCCGTCGGGTCTCGGAAGCTAAGCAGGGTCGGGCCTGGTTAGAACTTGGATGGGAGACCGCCCGGGAATACCGGGTGCCGTAGGCTTCTTCTTTTTTTTTTTGCCTCTGGTTCTGTCGCGTTTCTGGGAGTGCGGGGGCGGCCCGGGGTGGGGGTGACCCCCACCCTCAGCGCCCGCCGCGGTGCCTGGCGCCCCAGCCCGCACCGTGGGGCCTCCTCTTGTCCCGAGCCGTGACACCGCCGCCACGCGGCAGCATGCGTGGCTTCTGGACTGTCAGGTCTCAGACCAAAGGTCTGCTCTGTGGGAGCCGACACGCTGGAGGAAACCTTGAGAGTCTGAGAGGGGAGGGAGTTCCAGAAGAAGGCCAGGATGTCATTTTGAGGGAGTATGTGACCAGAACTCCTCCCGTTGCTTTTGGGGTTCTATGGGCTACACGTAGGAATCTTTGGTGGTGGCACCTGATGTTCGGGGATCCGGAGTCACACCCAGACCTGCTCCACAGGCCTCCTTTTACTTTTCTCTTCGGATTCATTTTTTTTTTTTTTTTTTTGAGACAGAGTCTCGGTTTGTTGCCCAGGCTAGAGTGAGTGCCGTGGCGTCAGCCTAGCTCACAGCAACTTCAAACTCCTGGGCTCGAGTGATCCTTCTGCCTCAGCCTCCCGGGTAGCTGGGACTGCAGGCATGCGCCACCATGCCCCGCTAATTTTTTATATATATATCAGTTGGCCAATTAATTTCTTTCTATTTATAGTAGAGACGGGGTCTCGCTCTTGCTCAGGCTGGTTTTGAACTCCTGACCTTGAGCAATCCGCCCGCCTCGGCCTCCCAAGAGCTAGGATTACAGGCGTGAGCCACAGCGCCCGGCCGGATTCATTATTTTTAAAAAGTGTCTCTTATCTCTATTATTGCATTTTCTTTTCTCTCTCTTTTCAAGCAGATGATGGGAGTCCAAGTATTAAGGTGACATGTGTTGCCCGTGCCCCCCTCCCCCCCCCGTGTTCTTATTCATTTACCCCTCATGTTGTTCCAGCATATTGTGGGGGCACCAATGTTAAGGACGGGTGCGTTGCCCTCTCCCAGCCTCCCCCCTCGGGTCAGAGCTTCAAGTGCGCCCATCCCCCAGTCGGTGCGTACCCACCCCATTCCTAATGGATGTGTATGCCCATCCCCTCCCCCCACCCGCCCGACACCCACCCGAAGAAGGTGATTCCTCTGTGTCCACTTAGGTGTCCATGGGTTCGTACCCATTTGCTGGTGAGCGCGAGCACGTGGTGCTCGTGTGTCCATTCTTGGGATACTTGGCTTACTGGAACGGGTTCCAGCTCTGGCCAGGAGAACCACGAGAGGTGCCCCCTCACCGCTGCTCCTCATAGCCGAATAGCACTCCGTGGTGTCCACGCGCCACATTTTATTTACCCACTCGTGGGTCGATGGGCACTCGGGTGGCTTCCAGGTCTTTGCGATTGTGACTTGTGCCCTGACACTAACCCTAACCCTTACCCAGCCCGTCTCCTCCACGGCCCCTGCCTGACTGACTCCTTCCCGCCCGGCCTATCACCTGTCACCGTCCTCTGCCCCTGCCTGACACGCTCCTCCCCGCCCGGGCCGTCACCGTCCTCGGCCCCTGCCTGACGGGGCTCCTCCGTGGCCTGGGCCTTCCAAGGGCTTGGTGTGGACGCTGGTTCCAGGACGCCCTCCCAGGAACCCGGTAGCAGGGCGGCCGCAGCGTCTCGCGCAACCCAACCGTCCGCCGGCTGGCCGCCGTCGCTAAGTGGCCTGCGGGGGACGTGCTCCCGCTGTGCCGTGGGGGCCCAGCCTGGTGTCTTCTCTGAGGCCCCGCGGCTGCCGCTCCCCGCAAGGGGATAGCCGCGGAGGTGGGGACCGCCTCCTCATGGGGACGTACACCCAGCTCTCCACGTCGGATTCCGGATTCCGGGGCTCTCTGTCCTGCCAGAAGGCCCAGCCGGCCTGCGGGTCCTCAGAGTGGCAAAAACATCCGAAAACTGAGATTGAGGGTCCGGTGGGTGTCTGCACTTTTGTGCTGGGCACCCCAGGGAGGCCCGGGGGCTGGCTGGACAACGCGGTCTGCTGGGCTGGGGGGGGGTTTGGAGGAGCAACTGATGCCCTTTGCACTTTGGGTAGCAAGTGTCTGAGGTGTCTCTGGGCCCTGTGCCATGTGGGGGCGGGGGCGGGGGCGGGGTGGGAGGAGGAGGAGGAGAAGGAGGAGGAGGAGGAGGAGGAGGAGGAGGTGGGAAGGGCCCGGGCCTGCAGTCGTGTTCCCCGGGGTGGCACAGCATGTGGCTTCTTCCACAGGCTGCTTGGCCTGGGCTCCCTGCACCTGGGCCTTTGGAGGACTGGCCCTGTGCTTGCCAACACTTCCTGCAGGGACCCAGAGCTGGGAGGTTGCATCTCTCAGCCCTGGGTCGGGCAGAGCCCCAGCGGGCCATGCCCACAACCTCTCTCAGCAGGGGTCCCCCAGAAGGCTCCTTTGGGACCAGGATTCTCTTGCGGGTGACTCTTTAAGGTCTGGCCCCTGGATGGAGGGGCACCAGGAGTAGAGGAGCAGGAAGGGGAAGGGGGTGGCCATGCGAGGGGACACTTTCAGGCCAAGTCCCAGCTTCAGTCTGATCCTCCTGGGAACCCCGGGGTGGACATCACACCTCCTGGTTGCCCCGCTCTGAGACAAGGAGCCGGGCTTCGCATTCCCACAGCAGCCAGTCGTGGGCTGAGGACACCTGGGGCGTTGGGAACTCCCTGGCTTCTCCTTGGTTTAACATCTGGAGCTGCTTGTGAATTGTGCCGCCACACACACCCGAGTGCAGGTGTCTTCTGCACAGACTGCGGGCCTCCCTCTTCTGAATGCCGCTAGCTCGCGACCCACCCACGGGTGAACCTGGTCAGGGTACTTTCTCTCAGGGGCAGACTCTGATCCGGGCGGGCTACCGGTGTCTCTGTTTGCTCCTTTCTTTCTTCCACTTCGGGAAAGGCTTCCTTACTGGGTGTGGAAATCTCCTATGCCTTTCCTCGCCTATTCTGTCAGCTCTAAAATTCTCTTTCGGTTGCCACCCTCACAGATGGATTAGGAAACTCTTTGCGGTGCACTCATTAGTGAAATGACCTCAATGACGCTGGAATCCAATATCTAATCGCCAATTTTTAGCGAGTCCACACGCCAGGGTGGTCGGGGTCCAATGCAGCCCCGGCCAGGCCCAGGCCCCTTGGACTGGGCCACAGGAGGACACAGAGGAGGGTCCCGGTCCCCACGGTAGGTAGAGGTGCGGGCAGTTCTCCAAGGGCTTGGGTGTTTTCCAGAGGGAGGAGATGGAGGGGACTGATTTCTTCAGCGCCCCACAAACCACGCCACCCCACCCCACCCATGGGACACATCCCGAGAGAGAGAGAGAGACGCCCCATACACTGGCTCCCCTCCCCCGTGCGCTGTGCCCCAGCCCTGGCCCGGGGGAATAGGCGGCCGCCGGGCCACAGGGTGGGGGGCGCAGCTGAAAGGGGTTGTGGGGGAGGGCCGCCCCTGGCTGGGGTCAAAGGGCGAGCGCCCCGCCCCTCCCGCCCGTGCGCAGTCAGCGGCCCCGGCGCGCTGGGGGTGGGGGGCGGGGAGGTGAAGGAGGCCAGGCGAGGAGAGGAGGGGGGCTGGAAGGGCTCCACCTTGGCGGGTCCAGCCGTGGAGGCGCATCTTGTGTGAGTGTGAGTGAGTGAGTGCGTGTGAGTGTGAGTGTGTGTGTATACAGAGACAGCCCCCAACCCCGGCCCGCCGCTCCCTGCCCGCCCCGCCCGTCACCCCCGTCCCTCGGAGCCCGCGGGACCCGGCCGGCGAACTCAACAGGCCCGACCCGGCGCGGGGCCTGGGGCGGGAGGAGGCGGCGGGGAAGCGCAGAGAGGCTCGGCTTCTTGAGCGGGGCAGGGGCGCCCTCCGCCGTCCACGGCCACACCACCCCGAACGCGCCCGATCCCGTCTGGTCTCGGAAGCTAAGCAGGGTCGGGCCTGGTTAGAACTTGGATGGGAGACCGCCCGGGAATACCGGGTGCCGTAGGCTTCTTCTTTTTTTTTTTGCCTCTGGTTCTGTCGCGTTTCTGGGAGTGCGGGGGCGGCCCGGGGTGGGGGTGACCCCCACCCTCAGCGCCCGCCGCGGTGCCTGGCGCCCCAGCCCGCACCGTGGGGCCTCCTCTTGTCCCGAGCCGTGACACCGCCGCCACGCGGCAGCATGCGTGGCTTCTGGACTGTCAGGTCTCAGACCAAAGGTCTGCTCTGTGGGAGCCGACACGCTGGAGGAAACCTTGAGAGTCTGAGAGGGGAGGGAGTTCCAGAAGAAGGCCAGGATGTCATTTTGAGGGAGTATGTGACCAGAACTCCTCCCGTTGCTTTTGGGGTTCTATGGGCTACACGTAGGAATCTTTGGTGGTGGCACCTGATGTTCGGGGATCCGGAGTCACACCCAGACCTGCTCCACAGGCCTCCTTTTACTTTTCTCTTCGGATTCATTTTTTTTTTTTTTTTTTTGAGACAGAGTCTCGGTTTGTTGCCCAGGCTAGAGTGAGTGCCGTGGCGTCAGCCTAGCTCACAGCAACTTCAAACTCCTGGGCTCGAGTGATCCTTCTGCCTCAGCCTCCCGGGTAGCTGGGACTGCAGGCATGCGCCACCATGCCCCGCTAATTTTTTATATATATATCAGTTGGCCAATTAATTTCTTTCTATTTATAGTAGAGACGGGGTCTCGCTCTTGCTCAGGCTGGTTTTGAACTCCTGACCTTGAGCAATCCGCCCGCCTCGGCCTCCCAAGAGCTAGGATTACAGGCGTGAGCCACAGCGCCCGGCCGGATTCATTATTTTTAAAAAGTGTCTCTTATCTCTATTATTGCATTTTCTTTTCTCTCTCTTTTCAAGCAGATGATGGGAGTCCAAGTATTAAGGTGACATGTGTTGCCCGTGCCCCCCTCCCCCCCCCGTGTTCTTATTCATTTACCCCTCATGTTGTTCCAGCATATTGTGGGGGCACCAATGTTAAGGACGGGTGCGTTGCCCTCTCCCAGCCTCCCCCCTCGGGTCAGAGCTTCAAGTGCGCCCATCCCCCAGTCGGTGCGTACCCACCCCATTCCTAATGGATGTGTATGCCCATCCCCTCCCCCCACCCGCCCGACACCCACCCGAAGAAGGTGATTCCTCTGTGTCCACTTAGGTGTCCATGGGTTCGTACCCATTTGCTGGTGAGCGCGAGCACGTGGTGCTCGTGTGTCCATTCTTGGGATACTTGGCTTACTGGAACGGGTTCCAGCTCTGGCCAGGAGAACCACGAGAGGTGCCCCCTCACCGCTGCTCCTCATAGCCGAATAGCACTCCGTGGTGTCCACGCGCCACATTTTATTTACCCACTCGTGGGTCGATGGGCACTCGGGTGGCTTCCAGGTCTTTGCGATTGTGACTTGTGCCCTGACACTAACCCTAACCCTTACCCAGCCCGTCTCCTCCACGGCCCCTGCCTGACTGACTCCTTCCCGCCCGGCCTATCACCTGTCACCGTCCTCTGCCCCTGCCTGACACGCTCCTCCCCGCCCGGGCCGTCACCGTCCTCGGCCCCTGCCTGACGGGGCTCCTCCGTGGCCTGGGCCTTCCAAGGGCTTGGTGTGGACGCTGGTTCCAGGACGCCCTCCCAGGAACCCGGTAGCAGGGCGGCCGCAGCGTCTCGCGCAACCCAACCGTCCGCCGGCTGGCCGCCGTCGCTAAGTGGCCTGCGGGGGACGTGCTCCCGCTGTGCCGTGGGGGCCCAGCCTGGTGTCTTCTCTGAGGCCCCGCGGCTGCCGCTCCCCGCAAGGGGATAGCCGCGGAGGTGGGGACCACCTCCTCATGGGGACGTACACCCAGCTCTCCACGTCGGATTCCGGATTCCGGGGCTCTCTGTCCTGCCAGAAGGCCCAGCTGGCCTGCGGGTCCTCAGAGTGGCAAAAACATCCGAAAACTGAGATTGAGGGTCCGGTGGGTGTCTGCACTTTTGTGCTGGGCACCCCAGGGAGGCCCGGGGGCTGGCTGGACAACGCGGTCTGCTGGGCTGGGGGGGGGTTTGGAGGAGCAACTGATGCCCTTTGCACTTTGGGTAGCAAGTGTCTGAGGTGTCTCTGGGCCCTGTGCCATGTGGGGGCGGGGGCGGGGGCGGGGTGGGAGGAGGAGGAGGAGAAGGAGGAGGAGGAGGAGGAGGAGGAGGAGGTGGGAAGGGCCCGGGCCTGCAGTCCTGTTCCCCGGGGTGGCACAGCATGTGGCTTCTTCCACAGGCTGCTTGGCCTGGGCTCCCTGCACCTGGGCCTTTGGAGGACTGGCCCTGTGCTTGCCAACACTTCCTGCAGGGACCCAGAGCTGGGAGGTTGCATCTCTCAGCCCTGGGTCGGGCAGAGCCCCAGCGGGCCATGCCCACAACCTCTCTCAGCAGGGGTCCCCCAGAAGGCTCCTTTGGGACCAGGATTCTCTTGCGGGTGACTCTTTAAGGTCTGGCCCCTGGATGGAGGGGCACCAGGAGTAGAGGAGCAGGAAGGGGAAGGGGGTGGCCATGCGAGGGGACACTTTCAGGCCAAGTCCCAGCTTCAGTCTGATCCTCCTGGGAACCCCGGGGTGGACATCACACCTCCTGGTTGCCCCGCTCTGAGACAAGGAGCCGGGCTTCGCATTCCCACAGCAGCCAGTCGTGGGCTGAGGACACCTGGGGCGTTGGGAACTCCCTGGCTTCTCCTTGGTTTAACATCTGGAGCTGCTTGTGAATTGTGCCGCCACACACACCCGAGTGCAGGTGTCTTCTGCACAGACTGCGGGCCTCGCTCTTCTGAATGCCGCTAGCTCGCCACCCACCCACGGGTGAACCTGGTCAGGGTACTTTCTCTCAGGGGCAGACTCTGATCCGGGCGGGCTACCGGTGTCTCTGTTTGCTCCTTTCTTTCTTCCACTTCGGGAAAGGCTTCCTTACTGGGTGTGGAAATCTCCTATGCCTTTCCTCGCCTATTCTGTCAGCTCTAAAATTCTCTTTCGGTTGCCACCCTCACAGATGGATTAGGAAACTCTTTGCGGTGCACTCATTAGTGAAATGACCTCAATGACGCTGGAATCCAATATCTAATCGCCAATTTTTAGCGAGTCCACACGCCAGGGTGGTCGGGGTCCAATGCAGCCCCGGCCAGGCCCAGGCCCCTTGGACTGGGCCACAGGAGGACACAGAGGAGGGTCCCGGCCCCCACGGTAGGTAGAGGTGCGGGCAGTTCTCCAAGGGCTTGGGTGTTTTCCAGAGGGAGGAGATGGAGGGGACTGATTTCTTCAGCGCCCCACAAACCACGCCACCCCACCCCACCCATGGGACACATCCCGAGAGAGAGAGAGAGAGAGAGAGACAGACGCCCCATACACTGGCTCCCCTCCCCCGTGCGCTGTGCCCCAGCCCTGGCCCGGGGGAATAGGCGGCCGCCGGGCCACAGGGTGGGGGGCGCAGCTGAAAGGGGTTGTGGGGGAGGGCCGCCCCTGGCTGGGGTCAAAGGGCGAGCGCCCCGCCCCTCCCGCCCGTGCGCAGTCAGCGGCCCCGGCGCGCTGGGGGTGGGGGGCGGGGAGGTGAAGGAGGCCAGGCGAGGAGAGGAGGGGGGCTGGAAGGGCTCCACCTTGGCGGGTCCAGCCGTGGAGGCGCATCTTGTGTGAGTGTGAGTGAGTGAGTGCGTGTGAGTGTGAGTGTGTGTGTATACAGAGACAGCCCCCAACCCCGGCCCGCCGCTCCCTGCCCGCCCCGCCCGTCACCCCCGTCCCTTGGAGCCCGCGGGACCCGGCCGGCGAACTCAACAGGCCCGACCCGGCGCGGGGCCTGGGGCGGGAGGAGGCGGCGGGGAAGCGCAGAGAGGCTCGGCTTCTTGAGCGGGGCAGGGGCGCCCTCCGCCGTCCACGGCCACACCACCCCGAACGCGCCCGATCCCGTCTGGTCTCGGAAGCTAAGCAGGGTCGGGCCTGGTTAGAACTTGGATGGGAGACCGCCCGGGAATACCGGGTGCCGTAGGCTTCTTCTTTTTTTTTTTGCCTCTGGTTCTGTCGCGTTTCTGGGAGTGCGGGGGCGGCCCGGGGTGGGGGTGACCCCCACCCTCAGCGCCCGCCGCGGTGCCTGGCGCCCCAGCCCGCACCGTGGGGCCTCCTCTTGTCCCGAGCCGTGACACCGCCGCCACGCGGCAGCATGCGTGGCTTCTGGACTGTCAGGTCTCAGACCAAAGGTCTGCTCTGTGGGAGCCGACACGCTGGAGGAAACCTTGAGAGTCTGAGAGGGGAGGGAGTTCCAGAAGAAGGCCAGGATGTCATTTTGAGGGAGTATGTGACCAGAACTCCTCCCGTTGCTTTTGGGGTTCTATGGGCTACACGTAGGAATCTTTGGTGGTGGCACCTGATGTTCGGGGATCCGGAGTCACACCCAGACCTGCTCCACAGGCCTCCTTTTACTTTTCTCTTCGGATTCATTTTTTTTTTTTTTTTTTTTGAGACAGAGTCTCGGTTTGTTGCCCAGGCTAGAGTGAGTGCCGTGGCGTCAGCCTAGCTCACAGCAACTTCAAACTCCTGGGCTCGAGTGATCCTTCTGCCTCAGCCTCCCGGGTAGCTGGGACTGCAGGCATGCGCCACCATGCCCCGCTAATTTTTTATATATATATCAGTTGGCCAATTAATTTCTTTCTATTTATAGTAGAGACGGGGTCTCGCTCTTGCTCAGGCTGGTTTTGAACTCCTGACCTTGAGCAATCCGCCCGCCTCGGCCTCCCAAGAGCTAGGATTACAGGCGTGAGCCACAGCGCCCGGCCGGATTCATTATTTTTAAAAAGTGTCTCTTATCTCTATTATTGCATTTTCTTTTCTCTCTCTTTTCAAGCAGATGATGGGAGTCCAAGTATTAAGGTGACATGTGTTGCCCGTGCCCCCCTCCCCCCCCCCGTGTTCTTATTCATTTACCCCTCATGTTGTTCCAGCATATTGTGGGGGCACCAATGTTAAGGACGGGTGCGTTGCCCTCTCCCAGCCTCCCCCCTCGGGTCAGAGCTTCAAGTGCGCCCATCCCCCAGTCGGTGCGTACCCACCCCATTCCTAATGGATGTGTATGCCCATCCCCTCCCCCCACCCGCCCGACACCCACCCGAAGAAGGTGATTCCTCTGTGTCCACTTAGGTGTCCATGGGTTCGTACCCATTTGCTGGTGAGCGCGAGCACGTGGTGCTCGTGTGTCCATTCTTGGGATACTTGGCTTACTGGAACGGGTTCCAGCTCTGGCCAGGAGAACCACGAGAGGTGCCCCCTCACCGCTGCTCCTCATAGCCGAATAGCACTCCGTGGTGTCCACGCGCCACATTTTATTTACCCACTCGTGGGTCGATGGGCACTCGGGTGGCTTCCAGGTCTTTGCGATTGTGACTTGTGCCCTGACACTAACCCTAACCCTTACCCAGCCCGTCTCCTCCACGGCCCCTGCCTGACTGACTCCTTCCCGCCCGGCCTATCACCTGTCACCGTCCTCTGCCCCTGCCTGACACGCTCCTCCCCGCCCGGGCCGTCACCGTCCTCGGCCCCTGCCTGACGGGGCTCCTCCGTGGCCTGGGCCTTCCAAGGGCTTGGTGTGGACGCTGGTTCCAGGACGCCCTCCCAGGAACCCGGTAGCAGGGCGGCCGCAGCGTCTCGCGCAACCCAACCGTCCGCCGGCTGGCCGCCGTCGCTAAGTGGCCTGCGGGGGACGTGCTCCCGCTGTGCCGTGGGGGCCCAGCCTGGTGTCTTCTCTGAGGCCCCGCGGCTGCCGCTCCCCGCAAGGGGATAGCCGCGGAGGTGGGGACCGCCTCCTCATGGGGACGTACACCCAGCTCTCCACGTCGGATTCCGGATTCCGGGGCTCTCTGTCCTGCCAGAAGGCCCAGCCGGCCTGCGGGTCCTCAGAGTGGCAAAAACATCCGAAAACTGAGATTGAGGGTCCGGTGGGTGTCTGCACTTTTGTGCTGGGCACCCCAGGGAGGCCCGGGGGCTGGCTGGACAACGCGGTCTGCTGGGCTGGGGGGGGGTTTGGAGGAGCAACTGATGCCCTTTGCACTTTGGGTAGCAAGTGTCTGAGGTGTCTCTGGGCCCTGTGCCATGTGGGGGCGGGGGCGGGGGCGGGGTGGGAGGAGGAGGAGGAGAAGGAGGAGGAGGAGGAGGAGGAGGAGGAGGTGGGAAGGGCCCGGGCCTGCAGTCCTGTTCCCCGGGGTGGCACAGCATGTGGCTTCTTCCACAGGCTGCTTGGCCTGGGCTCCCTGCACCTGGGCCTTTGGAGGACTGGCCCTGTGCTTGCCAACACTTCCTGCAGGGACCCAGAGCTGGGAGGTTGCATCTCTCAGCCCTGGGTCGGGCAGAGCCCCAGCGGGCCATGCCCACAACCTCTCTCAGCAGGGGTCCCCCAGAAGGCTCCTTTGGGACCAGGATTCTCTTGCGGGTGACTCTTTAAGGTCTGGCCCCTGGATGGAGGGGCACCAGGAGTAGAGGAGCAGGAAGGGGAAGGGGGTGGCCATGCGAGGGGACACTTTCAGGCCAAGTCCCAGCTTCAGTCTGATCCTCCTGGGAACCCCGGGGTGGACATCACACCTCCTGGTTGCCCCGCTCTGAGACAAGGAGCCGGGCTTCGCATTCCCACAGCAGCCAGTCGTGGGCTGAGGACACCTGGGGCGTTGGGAACTCCCTGGCTTCTCCTTGGTTTAACATCTGGAGCTGCTTGTGAATTGTGCCGCCACACACACCCGAGTGCAGGTGTCTTCTGCACAGACTGCGGGCCTCCCTCTTCTGAATGCCGCTAGCTCGCGACCCACCCACGGGTGAACCTGGTCAGGGTACTTTCTCTCAGGGGCAGACTCTGATCCGGGCGGGCTACCGGTGTCTCTGTTTGCTCCTTTCTTTCTTCCACTTCGGGAAAGGCTTCCTTACTGGGTGTGGAAATCTCCTATGCCTTTCCTCGCCTATTCTGTCAGCTCTAAAATTCTCTTTCGGTTGCCACCCTCACAGATGGATTAGGAAACTCTTTGCGGTGCACTCATTAGTGAAATGACCTCAATGACGCTGGAATCCAATATCTAATCGCCAATTTTTAGCGAGTCCACACGCCAGGGTGGTCGGGGTCCAATGCAGCCCCGGCCAGGCCCAGGCCCCTTGGACTGGGCCACAGGAGGACACAGAGGAGGGTCCCGGTCCCCACGGTAGGTAGAGGTGCGGGCAGTTCTCCAAGGGCTTGGGTGTTTTCCAGAGGGAGGAGATGGAGGGGACTGATTTCTTCAGCGCCCCACAAACCACGCCACCCCACCCCACCCATGGGACACATCCCGAGAGAGAGAGAGAGACGCCCCATACACTGGCTCCCCTCCCCCGTGCGCTGTGCCCCAGCCCTGGCCCGGGGGAATAGGCGGCCGCCGGGCCACAGGGTGGGGGGCGCAGCTGAAAGGGGTTGTGGGGGAGGGCCGCCCCTGGCTGGGGTCAAAGGGCGAGCGCCCCGCCCCTCCCGCCCGTGCGCAGTCAGCGGCCCCGGCGCGCTGGGGGTGGGGGGCGGGGAGGTGAAGGAGGCCAGGCGAGGAGAGGAGGGGGGCTGGAAGGGCTCCACCTTGGCGGGTCCAGCCGTGGAGGCGCATCTTGTGTGAGTGTGAGTGAGTGAGTGCGTGTGAGTGTGAGTGTGTGTGTATACAGAGACAGCCCCCAACCCCGGCCCGCCGCTCCCTGCCCGCCCCGCCCGTCACCCCCGTCCCTTGGAGCCCGCGGGACCCGGCCGGCGAACTCAACAGGCCCGACCCGGCGCGGGGCCTGGGGCGGGAGGAGGCGGCGGGGAAGCGCAGAGAGGCTCGGCTTCTTGAGCGGGGCAGGGGCGCCCTCCGCCGTCCACGGCCACACCACCCCGAACGCGCCCGATCCCGTCTGGTCTCGGAAGCTAAGCAGGGTCGGGCCTGGTTAGAACTTGGATGGGAGACCGCCCGGGAATACCGGGTGCCGTAGGCTTCTTCTTTTTTTTTTTGCCTCTGGTTCTGTCGCGTTTCTGGGAGTGCGGGGGCGGCCCGGGGTGGGGGTGACCCCCACCCTCAGCGCCCGCCGCGGTGCCTGGCGCCCCAGCCCGCACCGTGGGGCCTCCTCTTGTCCCGAGCCGTGACACCGCCGCCACGCGGCAGCATGCGTGGCTTCTGGACTGTCAGGTCTCAGACCAAAGGTCTGCTCTGTGGGAGCCGACACGCTGGAGGAAACCTTGAGAGTCTGAGAGGGGAGGGAGTTCCAGAAGAAGGCCAGGATGTCATTTTGAGGGAGTATGTGACCAGAACTCCTCCCGTTGCTTTTGGGGTTCTATGGGCTACACGTAGGAATCTTTGGTGGTGGCACCTGATGTTCGGGGATCCGGAGTCACACCCAGACCTGCTCCACAGGCCTCCTTTTACTTTTCTCTTCGGATTCATTTTTTTTTTTTTTTTTTTTGAGACAGAGTCTCGGTTTGTTGCCCAGGCTAGAGTGAGTGCCGTGGCGTCAGCCTAGCTCACAGCAACTTCAAACTCCTGGGCTCGAGTGATCCTTCTGCCTCAGCCTCCCGGGTAGCTGGGACTGCAGGCATGCGCCACCATGCCCCGCTAATTTTTTATATATATATCAGTTGGCCAATTAATTTCTTTCTATTTATAGTAGAGACGGGGTCTCGCTCTTGCTCAGGCTGGTTTTGAACTCCTGACCTTGAGCAATCCGCCCGCCTCGGCCTCCCAAGAGCTAGGATTACAGGCGTGAGCCACAGCGCCCGGCCGGATTCATTATTTTTAAAAAGTGTCTCTTATCTCTATTATTGCATTTTCTTTTCTCTCTCTTTTCAAGCAGATGATGGGAGTCCAAGTATTAAGGTGACATGTGTTGCCCGTGCCCCCCTCCCCCCCCCCGTGTTCTTATTCATTTACCCCTCATGTTGTTCCAGCATATTGTGGGGGCACCAATGTTAAGGACGGGTGCGTTGCCCTCTCCCAGCCTCCCCCCTCGGGTCAGAGCTTCAAGTGCGCCCATCCCCCAGTCGGTGCGTACCCACCCCATTCCTAATGGATGTGTATGCCCATCCCCTCCCCCCACCCGCCCGACACCCACCCGAAGAAGGTGATTCCTCTGTGTCCACTTAGGTGTCCATGGGTTCGTACCCATTTGCTGGTGAGCGCGAGCACGTGGTGCTCGTGTGTCCATTCTTGGGATACTTGGCTTACTGGAACGGGTTCCAGCTCTGGCCAGGAGAACCACGAGAGGTGCCCCCTCACCGCTGCTCCTCATAGCCGAATAGCACTCCGTGGTGTCCACGCGCCACATTTTATTTACCCACTCGTGGGTCGATGGGCACTCGGGTGGCTTCCAGGTCTTTGCGATTGTGACTTGTGCCCTGACACTAACCCTAACCCTTACCCAGCCCGTCTCCTCCACGGCCCCTGCCTGACTGACTCCTTCCCGCCCGGCCTATCACCTGTCACCGTCCTCTGCCCCTGCCTGACACGCTCCTCCCCGCCCGGGCCGTCACCGTCCTCGGCCCCTGCCTGACGGGGCTCCTCCGTGGCCTGGGCCTTCCAAGGGCTTGGTGTGGACGCTGGTTCCAGGACGCCCTCCCAGGAACCCGGTAGCAGGGCGGCCGCAGCGTCTCGCGCAACCCAACCGTCCGCCGGCTGGCCGCCGTCGCTAAGTGGCCTGCGGGGGACGTGCTCCCGCTGTGCCGTGGGGGCCCAGCCTGGTGTCTTCTCTGAGGCCCCGCGGCTGCCGCTCCCCGCAAGGGGATAGCCGCGGAGGTGGGGACCGCCTCCTCATGGGGACGTACACCCAGCTCTCCACGTCGGATTCCGGATTCCGGGGCTCTCTGTCCTGCCAGAAGGCCCAGCCGGCCTGCGGGTCCTCAGAGTGGCAAAAACATCCGAAAACTGAGATTGAGGGTCCGGTGGGTGTCTGCACTTTTGTGCTGGGCACCCCAGGGAGGCCCGGGGGCTGGCTGGACAACGCGGTCTGCTGGGCTGGGGGGGGGTTTGGAGGAGCAACTGATGCCCTTTGCACTTTGGGTAGCAAGTGTCTGAGGTGTCTCTGGGCCCTGTGCCATGTGGGGGCGGGGGCGGGGGCGGGGTGGGAGGAGGAGGAGGAGAAGGAGGAGGAGGAGGAGGAGGAGGAGGAGGTGGGAAGGGCCCGGGCCTGCAGTCCTGTTCCCCGGGGTGGCACAGCATGTGGCTTCTTCCACAGGCTGCTTGGCCTGGGCTCCCTGCACCTGGGCCTTTGGAGGACTGGCCCTGTGCTTGCCAACACTTCCTGCAGGGACCCAGAGCTGGGAGGTTGCATCTCTCAGCCCTGGGTCGGGCAGAGCCCCAGCGGGCCATGCCCACAACCTCTCTCAGCAGGGGTCCCCCAGAAGGCTCCTTTGGGACCAGGATTCTCTTGCGGGTGACTCTTTAAGGTCTGGCCCCTGGATGGAGGGGCACCAGGAGTAGAGGAGCAGGAAGGGGAAGGGGGTGGCCATGCGAGGGGACACTTTCAGGCCAAGTCCCAGCTTCAGTCTGATCCTCCTGGGAACCCCGGGGTGGACATCACACCTCCTGGTTGCCCCGCTCTGAGACAAGGAGCCGGGCTTCGCATTCCCACAGCAGCCAGTCGTGGGCTGAGGACACCTGGGGCGTTGGGAACTCCCTGGCTTCTCCTTGGTTTAACATCTGGAGCTGCTTGTGAATTGTGCCGCCACACACACCCGAGTGCAGGTGTCTTCTGCACAGACTGCGGGCCTCCCTCTTCTGAATGCCGCTAGCTCGCGACCCACCCACGGGTGAACCTGGTCAGGGTACTTTCTCTCAGGGGCAGACTCTGATCCGGGCGGGCTACCGGTGTCTCTGTTTGCTCCTTTCTTTCTTCCACTTCGGGAAAGGCTTCCTTACTGGGTGTGGAAATCTCCTATGCCTTTCCTCGCCTATTCTGTCAGCTCTAAAATTCTCTTTCGGTTGCCACCCTCACAGATGGATTAGGAAACTCTTTGCGGTGCACTCATTAGTGAAATGACCTCAATGACGCTGGAATCCAATATCTAATCGCCAATTTTTAGCGAGTCCACACGCCAGGGTGGTCGGGGTCCAATGCAGCCCCGGCCAGGCCCAGGCCCCTTGGACTGGGCCACAGGAGGACACAGAGGAGGGTCCCGGTCCCCACGGTAGGTAGAGGTGCGGGCAGTTCTCCAAGGGCTTGGGTGTTTTCCAGAGGGAGGAGATGGAGGGGACTGATTTCTTCAGCGCCCCACAAACCACGCCACCCCACCCCACCCATGGGACACATCCCGAGAGAGAGAGAGAGACGCCCCATACACTGGCTCCCCTCCCCCGTGCGCTGTGCCCCAGCCCTGGCCCGGGGGAATAGGCGGCCGCCGGGCCACAGGGTGGGGGGCGCAGCTGAAAGGGGTTGTGGGGGAGGGCCGCCCCTGGCTGGGGTCAAAGGGCGAGCGCCCCGCCCCTCCCGCCCGTGCGCAGTCAGCGGCCCCGGCGCGCTGGGGGTGGGGGGCGGGGAGGTGAAGGAGGCCAGGCGAGGAGAGGAGGGGGGCTGGAAGGGCTCCACCTTGGCGGGTCCAGCCGTGGAGGCGCATCTTGTGTGAGTGTGAGTGAGTGAGTGCGTGTGAGTGTGAGTGTGTGTGTATACAGAGACAGCCCCCAACCCCGGCCCGCCGCTCCCTGCCCGCCCCGCCCGTCACCCCCGTCCCTTGGAGCCCGCGGGACCCGGCCGGCGAACTCAACAGGCCCGACCCGGCGCGGGGCCTGGGGCGGGAGGAGGCGGCGGGGAAGCGCAGAGAGGCTCGGCTTCTTGAGCGGGGCAGGGGCGCCCTCCGCCGTCCACGGCCACACCACCCCGAACGCGCCCGATCCCGTCTGGTCTCGGAAGCTAAGCAGGGTCGGGCCTGGTTAGAACTTGGATGGGAGACCGCCCGGGAATACCGGGTGCCGTAGGCTTCTTCTTTTTTTTTTTGCCTCTGGTTCTGTCGCGTTTCTGGGAGTGCGGGGGCGGCCCGGGGTGGGGGTGACCCCCACCCTCAGCGCCCGCCGCGGTGCCTGGCGCCCCAGCCCGCACCGTGGGGCCTCCTCTTGTCCCGAGCCGTGACACCGCCGCCACGCGGCAGCATGCGTGGCTTCTGGACTGTCAGGTCTCAGACCAAAGGTCTGCTCTGTGGGAGCCGACACGCTGGAGGAAACCTTGAGAGTCTGAGAGGGGAGGGAGTTCCAGAAGAAGGCCAGGATGTCATTTTGAGGGAGTATGTGACCAGAACTCCTCCCGTTGCTTTTGGGGTTCTATGGGCTACACGTAGGAATCTTTGGTGGTGGCACCTGATGTTCGGGGATCCGGAGTCACACCCAGACCTGCTCCACAGGCCTCCTTTTACTTTTCTCTTCGGATTCATTTTTTTTTTTTTTTTTTTGAGACAGAGTCTCGGTTTGTTGCCCAGGCTAGAGTGAGTGCCGTGGCGTCAGCCTAGCTCACAGCAACTTCAAACTCCTGGGCTCGAGTGATCCTTCTGCCTCAGCCTCCCGGGTAGCTGGGACTGCAGGCATGCGCCACCATGCCCCGCTAATTTTTTATATATATATCAGTTGGCCAATTAATTTCTTTCTATTTATAGTAGAGACGGGGTCTCGCTCTTGCTCAGGCTGGTTTTGAACTCCTGACCTTGAGCAATCCGCCCGCCTCGGCCTCCCAAGAGCTAGGATTACAGGCGTGAGCCACAGCGCCCGGCCGGATTCATTATTTTTAAAAAGTGTCTCTTATCTCTATTATTGCATTTTCTTTTCTCTCTCTTTTCAAGCAGATGATGGGAGTCCAAGTATTAAGGTGACATGTGTTGCCCGTGCCCCCCTCCCCCCCCCGTGTTCTTATTCATTTACCCCTCATGTTGTTCCAGCATATTGTGGGGGCACCAATGTTAAGGACGGGTGCGTTGCCCTCTCCCAGCCTCCCCCCTCGGGTCAGAGCTTCAAGTGCGCCCATCCCCCAGTCGGTGCGTACCCACCCCATTCCTAATGGATGTGTATGCCCATCCCCTCCCCCCACCCGCCCGACACCCACCCGAAGAAGGTGATTCCTCTGTGTCCACTTAGGTGTCCATGGGTTCGTACCCATTTGCTGGTGAGCGCGAGCACGTGGTGCTCGTGTGTCCATTCTTGGGATACTTGGCTTACTGGAACGGGTTCCAGCTCTGGCCAGGAGAACCACGAGAGGTGCCCCCTCACCGCTGCTCCTCATAGCCGAATAGCACTCCGTGGTGTCCACGCGCCACATTTTATTTACCCACTCGTGGGTCGATGGGCACTCGGGTGGCTTCCAGGTCTTTGCGATTGTGACTTGTGCCCTGACACTAACCCTAACCCTTACCCAGCCCGTCTCCTCCACGGCCCCTGCCTGACTGACTCCTTCCCGCCCGGCCTATCACCTGTCACCGTCCTCTGCCCCTGCCTGACACGCTCCTCCCCGCCCGGGCCGTCACCGTCCTCGGCCCCTGCCTGACGGGGCTCCTCCGTGGCCTGGGCCTTCCAAGAGGGCTTGGTGTGGACGCTGGTTCCAGGACGCCCTCCCAGGAACCCGGTAGCAGGGCGGCCGCAGCGTCTCGCGCAACCCAACCGTCCGCCGGCTGGCCGCCGTCGCTAAGTGGCCTGCGGGGGACGTGCTCCCGCTGTGCCGTGGGGGCCCAGCCTGGTGTCTTCTCTGAGGCCCCGCGGCTGCCGCTCCCCGCAAGGGGATAGCCGCGGAGGTGGGGACCGCCTCCTCATGGGGACGTACACCCAGCTCTCCACGTCGGATTCCGGATTCCGGGGCTCTCTGTCCTGCCAGAAGGCCCAGCCGGCCTGCGGGTCCTCAGAGTGGCAAAAACATCCGAAAACTGAGATTGAGGGTCCGGTGGGTGTCTGCACTTTTGTGCTGGGCACCCCAGGGAGGCCCGGGGGCTGGCTGGACAACGCGGTCTGCTGGGCTGGGGGGGGGTTTGGAGGAGCAACTGATGCCCTTTGCACTTTGGGTAGCAAGTGTCTGAGGTGTCTCTGGGCCCTGTGCCATGTGGGGGCGGGGGCGGGGGCGGGGTGGGAGGAGGAGGAGGAGAAGGAGGAGGAGGAGGAGGAGGAGGAGGAGGTGGGAAGGGCCCGGGCCTGCAGTCGTGTTCCCCGGGGTGGCACAGCATGTGGCTTCTTCCACAGGCTGCTTGGCCTGGGCTCCCTGCACCTGGGCCTTTGGAGGACTGGCCCTGTGCTTGCCAACACTTCCTGCAGGGACCCAGAGCTGGGAGGTTGCATCTCTCAGCCCTGGGTCGGGCAGAGCCCCAGCGGGCCATGCCCACAACCTCTCTCAGCAGGGGTCCCCCAGAAGGCTCCTTTGGGACCAGGATTCTCTTGCGGGTGACTCTTTAAGGTCTGGCCCCTGGATGGAGGGGCACCAGGAGTAGAGGAGCAGGAAGGGGAAGGGGGTGGCCATGCGAGGGGACACTTTCAGGCCAAGTCCCAGCTTCAGTCTGATCCTCCTGGGAACCCCGGGGTGGACATCACACCTCCTGGTTGCCCCGCTCTGAGACAAGGAGCCGGGCTTCGCATTCCCACAGCAGCCAGTCGTGGGCTGAGGACACCTGGGGCGTTGGGAACTCCCTGGCTTCTCCTTGGTTTAACATCTGGAGCTGCTTGTGAATTGTGCCGCCACACACACCCGAGTGCAGGTGTCTTCTGCACAGACTGCGGGCCTCCCTCTTCTGAATGCCGCTAGCTCGCGACCCACCCACGGGTGAACCTGGTCAGGGTACTTTCTCTCAGGGGCAGACTCTGATCCGGGCGGGCTACCGGTGTCTCTGTTTGCTCCTTTCTTTCTTCCACTTCGGGAAAGGCTTCCTTACTGGGTGTGGAAATCTCCTATGCCTTTCCTCGCCTATTCTGTCAGCTCTAAAATTCTCTTTCGGTTGCCACCCTCACAGATGGATTAGGAAACTCTTTGCGGTGCACTCATTAGTGAAATGACCTCAATGACGCTGGAATCCAATATCTAATCGCCAATTTTTAGCGAGTCCACACGCCAGGGTGGTCGGGGTCCAATGCAGCCCCGGCCAGGCCCAGGCCCCTTGGACTGGGCCACAGGAGGACACAGAGGAGGGTCCCGGTCCCCACGGTAGGTAGAGGTGCGGGCAGTTCTCCAAGGGCTTGGGTGTTTTCCAGAGGGAGGAGATGGAGGGGACTGATTTCTTCAGCGCCCCACAAACCACGCCACCCCACCCCACCCATGGGACACATCCCGAGAGAGAGAGAGAGACGCCCCATACACTGGCTCCCCTCCCCCGTGCGCTGTGCCCCAGCCCTGGCCCGGGGGAATAGGCGGCCGCCGGGCCACAGGGTGGGGGGCGCAGCTGAAAGGGGTTGTGGGGGAGGGCCGCCCCTGGCTGGGGTCAAAGGGCGAGCGCCCCGCCCCTCCCGCCCGTGCGCAGTCAGCGGCCCCGGCGCGCTGGGGGTGGGGGGCGGGGAGGTGAAGGAGGCCAGGCGAGGAGAGGAGGGGGGCTGGAAGGGCTCCACCTTGGCGGGTCCAGCCGTGGAGGCGCATCTTGTGTGAGTGTGAGTGAGTGAGTGCGTGTGAGTGTGAGTGTGTGTGTATACAGAGACAGCCCCCAACCCCGGCCCGCCGCTCCCTGCCCGCCCCGCCCGTCACCCCCGTCCCTTGGAGCCCGCGGGACCCGGCCGGCGAACTCAACAGGCCCGACCCGGCGCGGGGCCTGGGGCGGGAGGAGGCGGCGGGGAAGCGCAGAGAGGCTCGGCTTCTTGAGCGGGGCAGGGGCGCCCTCCGCCGTCCACGGCCACACCACCCCGAACGCGCCCGATCCCGTCTGGTCTCGGAAGCTAAGCAGGGTCGGGCCTGGTTAGAACTTGGATGGGAGACCGCCCGGGAATACCGGGTGCCGTAGGCTTCTTCTTTTTTTTTTTGCCTCTGGTTCTGTCGCGTTTCTGGGAGTGCGGGGGCGGCCCGGGGTGGGGGTGACCCCCACCCTCAGCGCCCGCCGCGGTGCCTGGCGCCCCAGCCCGCACCGTGGGGCCTCCTCTTGTCCCGAGCCGTGACACCGCCGCCACGCGGCAGCATGCGTGGCTTCTGGACTGTCAGGTCTCAGACCAAAGGTCTGCTCTGTGGGAGCCGACACGCTGGAGGAAACCTTGAGAGTCTGAGAGGGGAGGGAGTTCCAGAAGAAGGCCAGGATGTCATTTTGAGGGAGTATGTGACCAGAACTCCTCCCGTTGCTTTTGGGGTTCTATGGGCTACACGTAGGAATCTTTGGTGGTGGCACCTGATGTTCGGGGATCCGGAGTCACACCCAGACCTGCTCCACAGGCCTCCTTTTACTTTTCTCTTCGGATTCATTTTTTTTTTTTTTTTTTTTGAGACAGAGTCTCGGTTTGTTGCCCAGGCTAGAGTGAGTGCCGTGGCGTCAGCCTAGCTCACAGCAACTTCAAACTCCTGGGCTCGAGTGATCCTTCTGCCTCAGCCTCCCGGGTAGCTGGGACTGCAGGCATGCGCCACCATGCCCCGCTAATTTTTTATATATATATCAGTTGGCCAATTAATTTCTTTCTATTTATAGTAGAGACGGGGTCTCGCTCTTGCTCAGGCTGGTTTTGAACTCCTGACCTTGAGCAATCCGCCCGCCTCGGCCTCCCAAGAGCTAGGATTACAGGCGTGAGCCACAGCGCCCGGCCGGATTCATTATTTTTAAAAAGTGTCTCTTATCTCTATTATTGCATTTTCTTTTCTCTCTCTTTTCAAGCAGATGATGGGAGTCCAAGTATTAAGGTGACATGTGTTGCCCGTGCCCCCCTCCCCCCCCCCGTGTTCTTATTCATTTACCCCTCATGTTGTTCCAGCATATTGTGGGGGCACCAATGTTAAGGACGGGTGCGTTGCCCTCTCCCAGCCTCCCCCCTCGGGTCAGAGCTTCAAGTGCGCCCATCCCCCAGTCGGTGCGTACCCACCCCATTCCTAATGGATGTGTATGCCCATCCCCTCCCCCCACCCGCCCGACACCCACCCGAAGAAGGTGATTCCTCTGTGTCCACTTAGGTGTCCATGGGTTCGTACCCATTTGCTGGTGAGCGCGAGCACGTGGTGCTCGTGTGTCCATTCTTGGGATACTTGGCTTACTGGAACGGGTTCCAGCTCTGGCCAGGAGAACCACGAGAGGTGCCCCCTCACCGCTGCTCCTCATAGCCGAATAGCACTCCGTGGTGTCCACGCGCCACATTTTATTTACCCACTCGTGGGTCGATGGGCACTCGGGTGGCTTCCAGGTCTTTGCGATTGTGACTTGTGCCCTGACACTAACCCTAACCCTTACCCAGCCCGTCTCCTCCACGGCCCCTGCCTGACTGACTCCTTCCCGCCCGGCCTATCACCTGTCACCGTCCTCTGCCCCTGCCTGACACGCTCCTCCCCGCCCGGGCCGTCACCGTCCTCGGCCCCTGCCTGACGGGGCTCCTCCGTGGCCTGGGCCTTCCAAGGGCTTGGTGTGGACGCTGGTTCCAGGACGCCCTCCCAGGAACCCGGTAGCAGGGCGGCCGCAGCGTCTCGCGCAACCCAACCGTCCGCCGGCTGGCCGCCGTCGCTAAGTGGCCTGCGGGGGACGTGCTCCCGCTGTGCCGTGGGGGCCCAGCCTGGTGTCTTCTCTGAGGCCCCGCGGCTGCCGCTCCCCGCAAGGGGATAGCCGCGGAGGTGGGGACCGCCTCCTCATGGGGACGTACACCCAGCTCTCCACGTCGGATTCCGGATTCCGGGGCTCTCTGTCCTGCCAGAAGGCCCAGCCGGCCTGCGGGTCCTCAGAGTGGCAAAAACATCCGAAAACTGAGATTGAGGGTCCGGTGGGTGTCTGCACTTTTGTGCTGGGCACCCCAGGGAGGCCCGGGGGCTGGCTGGACAACGCGGTCTGCTGGGCTGGGGGGGGGTTTGGAGGAGCAACTGATGCCCTTTGCACTTTGGGTAGCAAGTGTCTGAGGTGTCTCTGGGCCCTGTGCCATGTGGGGGCGGGGGCGGGGGCGGGGTGGGAGGAGGAGGAGGAGAAGGAGGAGGAGGAGGAGGAGGAGGAGGAGGTGGGAAGGGCCCGGGCCTGCAGTCCTGTTCCCCGGGGTGGCACAGCATGTGGCTTCTTCCACAGGCTGCTTGGCCTGGGCTCCCTGCACCTGGGCCTTTGGAGGACTGGCCCTGTGCTTGCCAACACTTCCTGCAGGGACCCAGAGCTGGGAGGTTGCATCTCTCAGCCCTGGGTCGGGCAGAGCCCCAGCGGGCCATGCCCACAACCTCTCTCAGCAGGGGTCCCCCAGAAGGCTCCTTTGGGACCAGGATTCTCTTGCGGGTGACTCTTTAAGGTCTGGCCCCTGGATGGAGGGGCACCAGGAGTAGAGGAGCAGGAAGGGGAAGGGGGTGGCCATGCGAGGGGACACTTTCAGGCCAAGTCCCAGCTTCAGTCTGATCCTCCTGGGAACCCCGGGGTGGACATCACACCTCCTGGTTGCCCCGCTCTGAGACAAGGAGCCGGGCTTCGCATTCCCACAGCAGCCAGTCGTGGGCTGAGGACACCTGGGGCGTTGGGAACTCCCTGGCTTCTCCTTGGTTTAACATCTGGAGCTGCTTGTGAATTGTGCCGCCACACACACCCGAGTGCAGGTGTCTTCTGCACAGACTGCGGGCCTCCCTCTTCTGAATGCCGCTAGCTCGCGACCCACCCACGGGTGAACCTGGTCAGGGTACTTTCTCTCAGGGGCAGACTCTGATCCGGGCGGGCTACCGGTGTCTCTGTTTGCTCCTTTCTTTCTTCCACTTCGGGAAAGGCTTCCTTACTGGGTGTGGAAATCTCCTATGCCTTTCCTCGCCTATTCTGTCAGCTCTAAAATTCTCTTTCGGTTGCCACCCTCACAGATGGATTAGGAAACTCTTTGCGGTGCACTCATTAGTGAAATGACCTCAATGACGCTGGAATCCAATATCTAATCGCCAATTTTTAGCGAGTCCACACGCCAGGGTGGTCGGGGTCCAATGCAGCCCCGGCCAGGCCCAGGCCCCTTGGACTGGGCCACAGGAGGACACAGAGGAGGGTCCCGGTCCCCACGGTAGGTAGAGGTGCGGGCAGTTCTCCAAGGGCTTGGGTGTTTTCCAGAGGGAGGAGATGGAGGGGACTGATTTCTTCAGCGCCCCACAAACCACGCCACCCCACCCCACCCATGGGACACATCCCGAGAGAGAGAGAGAGACGCCCCATACACTGGCTCCCCTCCCCCGTGCGCTGTGCCCCAGCCCTGGCCCGGGGGAATAGGCGGCCGCCGGGCCACAGGGTGGGGGGCGCAGCTGAAAGGGGTTGTGGGGGAGGGCCGCCCCTGGCTGGGGTCAAAGGGCGAGCGCCCCGCCCCTCCCGCCCGTGCGCAGTCAGCGGCCCCGGCGCGCTGGGGGTGGGGGGCGGGGAGGTGAAGGAGGCCAGGCGAGGAGAGGAGGGGGGCTGGAAGGGCTCCACCTTGGCGGGTCCAGCCGTGGAGGCGCATCTTGTGTGAGTGTGAGTGAGTGAGTGCGTGTGAGTGTGAGTGTGTGTGTATACAGAGACAGCCCCCAACCCCGGCCCGCCGCTCCCTGCCCGCCCCGCCCGTCACCCCCGTCCCTTGGAGCCCGCGGGACCCGGCCGGCGAACTCAACAGGCCCGACCCGGCGCGGGGCCTGGGGCGGGAGGAGGCGGCGGGGAAGCGCAGAGAGGCTCGGCTTCTTGAGCGGGGCAGGGGCGCCCTCCGCCGTCCACGGCCACACCACCCCGAACGCGCCCGATCCCGTCTGGTCTCGGAAGCTAAGCAGGGTCGGGCCTGGTTAGAACTTGGATGGGAGACCGCCCGGGAATACCGGGTGCCGTAGGCTTCTTCTTTTTTTTTTTGCCTCTGGTTCTGTCGCGTTTCTGGGAGTGCGGGGGCGGCCCGGGGTGGGGGTGACCCCCACCCTCAGCGCCCGCCGCGGTGCCTGGCGCCCCAGCCCGCACCGTGGGGCCTCCTCTTGTCCCGAGCCGTGACACCGCCGCCACGCGGCAGCATGCGTGGCTTCTGGACTGTCAGGTCTCAGACCAAAGGTCTGCTCTGTGGGAGCCGACACGCTGGAGGAAACCTTGAGAGTCTGAGAGGGGAGGGAGTTCCAGAAGAAGGCCAGGATGTCATTTTGAGGGAGTATGTGACCAGAACTCCTCCCGTTGCTTTTGGGGTTCTATGGGCTACACGTAGGAATCTTTGGTGGTGGCACCTGATGTTCGGGGATCCGGAGTCACACCCAGACCTGCTCCACAGGCCTCCTTTTACTTTTCTCTTCGGATTCATTTTTTTTTTTTTTTTTTTGAGACAGAGTCTCGGTTTGTTGCCCAGGCTAGAGTGAGTGCCGTGGCGTCAGCCTAGCTCACAGCAACTTCAAACTCCTGGGCTCGAGTGATCCTTCTGCCTCAGCCTCCCGGGTAGCTGGGACTGCAGGCATGCGCCACCATGCCCCGCTAATTTTTTATATATATATCAGTTGGCCAATTAATTTCTTTCTATTTATAGTAGAGACGGGGTCTCGCTCTTGCTCAGGCTGGTTTTGAACTCCTGACCTTGAGCAATCCGCCCGCCTCGGCCTCCCAAGAGCTAGGATTACAGGCGTGAGCCACAGCGCCCGGCCGGATTCATTATTTTTAAAAAGTGTCTCTTATCTCTATTATTGCATTTTCTTTTCTCTCTCTTTTCAAGCAGATGATGGGAGTCCAAGTATTAAGGTGACATGTGTTGCCCGTGCCCCCCTCCCCCCCCCGTGTTCTTATTCATTTACCCCTCATGTTGTTCCAGCATATTGTGGGGGCACCAATGTTAAGGACGGGTGCGTTGCCCTCTCCCAGCCTCCCCCCTCGGGTCAGAGCTTCAAGTGCGCCCATCCCCCAGTCGGTGCGTACCCACCCCATTCCTAATGGATGTGTATGCCCATCCCCTCCCCCCACCCGCCCGACACCCACCCGAAGAAGGTGATTCCTCTGTGTCCACTTAGGTGTCCATGGGTTCGTACCCATTTGCTGGTGAGCGCGAGCACGTGGTGCTCGTGTGTCCATTCTTGGGATACTTGGCTTACTGGAACGGGTTCCAGCTCTGGCCAGGAGAACCACGAGAGGTGCCCCCTCACCGCTGCTCCTCATAGCCGAATAGCACTCCGTGGTGTCCACGCGCCACATTTTATTTACCCACTCGTGGGTCGATGGGCACTCGGGTGGCTTCCAGGTCTTTGCGATTGTGACTTGTGCCCTGACACTAACCCTAACCCTTACCCAGCCCGTCTCCTCCACGGCCCCTGCCTGACTGACTCCTTCCCGCCCGGCCTATCACCTGTCACCGTCCTCTGCCCCTGCCTGACACGCTCCTCCCCGCCCGGGCCGTCACCGTCCTCGGCCCCTGCCTGACGGGGCTCCTCCGTGGCCTGGGCCTTCCAAGGGCTTGGTGTGGACGCTGGTTCCAGGACGCCCTCCCAGGAACCCGGTAGCAGGGCGGCCGCAGCGTCTCGCGCAACCCAACCGTCCGCCGGCTGGCCGCCGTCGCTAAGTGGCCTGCGGGGGACGTGCTCCCGCTGTGCCGTGGGGGCCCAGCCTGGTGTCTTCTCTGAGGCCCCGCGGCTGCCGCTCCCCGCAAGGGGATAGCCGCGGAGGTGGGGACCGCCTCCTCATGGGGACGTACACCCAGCTCTCCACGTCGGATTCCGGATTCCGGGGCTCTCTGTCCTGCCAGAAGGCCCAGCTGGCCTGCGGGTCCTCAGAGTGGCAAAAACATCCGAAAACTGAGATTGAGGGTCCGGTGGGTGTCTGCACTTTTGTGCTGGGCACCCCAGGGAGGCCCGGGGGCTGGCTGGACAACGCGGTCTGCTGGGCTGGGGGGGGGTTTGGAGGAGCAACTGATGCCCTTTGCACTTTGGGTAGCAAGTGTCTGAGGTGTCTCTGGGCCCTGTGCCATGTGGGGGCGGGGGCGGGGGCGGGGTGGGAGGAGGAGGAGGAGGAGGAGGAGGAGGAGGAGGTGGGAAGGGCCCGGGCCTGCAGTCGTGTTCCCCGGGGTGGCACAGCATGTGGCTTCTTCCACAGGCTGCTTGGCCTGGGCTCCCTGCACCTGGGCCTTTGGAGGACTGGCCCTGTGCTTGCCAACACTTCCTGCAGGGACCCAGAGCTGGGAGGTTGCATCTCTCAGCCCTGGGTCGGGCAGAGCCCCAGCGGGCCATGCCCACAACCTCTCTCAGCAGGGGTCCCCCAGAAGGCTCCTTTGGGACCAGGATTCTCTTGCGGGTGACTCTTTAAGGTCTGGCCCCTGGATGGAGGGGCACCAGGAGTAGAGGAGCAGGAAGGGGAAGGGGGTGGCCATGCGAGGGGACACTTTCAGGCCAAGTCCCAGCTTCAGTCTGATCCTCCTGGGAACCCCGGGGTGGACATCACACCTCCTGGTTGCCCCGCTCTGAGACAAGGAGCCGGGCTTCGCATTCCCACAGCAGCCAGTCGTGGGCTGAGGACACCTGGGGCGTTGGGAACTCCCTGGCTTCTCCTTGGTTTAACATCTGGAGCTGCTTGTGAATTGTGCCGCCACACACACCCGAGTGCAGGTGTCTTCTGCACAGACTGCGGGCCTCGCTCTTCTGAATGCCGCTAGCTCGCGACCCACCCACGGGTGAACCTGGTCAGGGTACTTTCTCTCAGGGGCAGACTCTGATCCGGGCGGGCTACCGGTGTCTCTGTTTGCTCCTTTCTTTCTTCCACTTCGGGAAAGGCTTCCTTACTGGGTGTGGAAATCTCCTATGCCTTTCCTCGCCTATTCTGTCAGCTCTAAAATTCTCTTTCGGTTGCCACCCTCACAGATGGATTAGGAAACTCTTTGCGGTGCACTCATTAGTGAAATGACCTCAATGACGCTGGAATCCAATATCTAATCGCCAATTTTTAGCGAGTCCACACGCCAGGGTGGTCGGGGTCCAATGCAGCCCCGGCCAGGCCCAGGCCCCTTGGACTGGGCCACAGGAGGACACAGAGGAGGGTCCCGGCCCCCACGGTAGGTAGAGGTGCGGGCAGTTCTCCAAGGGCTTGGGTGTTTTCCAGAGGGAGGAGATGGAGGGGACTGATTTCTTCAGCGCCCCACAAACCACGCCACCCCACCCCACCCATGGGACACATCCCGAGAGAGAGAGAGAGACGCCCCATACACTGGCTCCCCTCCCCCGTGCGCTGTGCCCCAGCCCTGGCCCGGGGGAATAGGCGGCCGCCGGGCCACAGGGTGGGGGGCGCAGCTGAAAGGGGTTGTGGGGGAGGGCCGCCCCTGGCTGGGGTCAAAGGGCGAGCGCCCCGCCCCTCCCGCCCGTGCGCAGTCAGCGGCCCCGGCGCGCTGGGGGTGGGGGGCGGGGAGGTGAAGGAGGCCAGGCGAGGAGAGGAGGGGGGCTGGAAGGGCTCCACCTTGGCGGGTCCAGCCGTGGAGGCGCATCTTGTGTGAGTGTGAGTGAGTGAGTGCGTGTGAGTGTGAGTGTGTGTGTATACAGAGACAGCCCCCAACCCCGGCCCGCCGCTCCCTGCCCGCCCCGCCCGTCACCCCCGTCCCTCGGAGCCCGCGGGACCCGGCCGGCGAACTCAACAGGCCCGACCCGGCGCGGGGCCTGGGGCGGGAGGAGGCGGCGGGGAAGCGCAGAGAGGCTCGGCTTCTTGAGCGGGGCAGGGGCGCCCTCCGCCGTCCACGGCCACACCACCCCGAACGCGCCCGATCCCGTCTGGTCTCGGAAGCTAAGCAGGGTCGGGCCTGGTTAGAACTTGGATGGGAGACCGCCCGGGAATACCGGGTGCCGTAGGCTTCTTCTTTTTTTTTTTGCCTCTGGTTCTGTCGCGTTTCTGGGAGTGCGGGGGCGGCCCGGGGTGGGGGTGACCCCCACCCTCAGCGCCCGCCGCGGTGCCTGGCGCCCCAGCCCGCACCGTGGGGCCTCCTCTTGTCCCGAGCCGTGACACCGCCGCCACGCGGCAGCATGCGTGGCTTCTGGACTGTCAGGTCTCAGACCAAAGGTCTGCTCTGTGGGAGCCGACACGCTGGAGGAAACCTTGAGAGTCTGAGAGGGGAGGGAGTTCCAGAAGAAGGCCAGGATGTCATTTTGAGGGAGTATGTGACCAGAACTCCTCCCGTTGCTTTTGGGGTTCTATGGGCTACACGTAGGAATCTTTGGTGGTGGCACCTGATGTTCGGGGATCCGGAGTCACACCCAGACCTGCTCCACAGGCCTCCTTTTACTTTTCTCTTCGGATTCATTTTTTTTTTTTTTTTTTTTGAGACAGAGTCTCGGTTTGTTGCCCAGGCTAGAGTGAGTGCCGTGGCGTCAGCCTAGCTCACAGCAACTTCAAACTCCTGGGCTCGAGTGATCCTTCTGCCTCAGCCTCCCGGGTAGCTGGGACTGCAGGCATGCGCCACCATGCCCCGCTAATTTTTTATATATATATCAGTTGGCCAATTAATTTCTTTCTATTTATAGTAGAGACGGGGTCTCGCTCTTGCTCAGGCTGGTTTTGAACTCCTGACCTTGAGCAATCCGCCCGCCTCGGCCTCCCAAGAGCTAGGATTACAGGCGTGAGCCACAGCGCCCGGCCGGATTCATTATTTTTAAAAAGTGTCTCTTATCTCTATTATTGCATTTTCTTTTCTCTCTCTTTTCAAGCAGATGATGGGAGTCCAAGTATTAAGGTGACATGTGTTGCCCGTGCCCCCCTCCCCCCCCCCCCGTGTTCTTATTCATTTACCCCTCATGTTGTTCCAGCATATTGTGGGGGCACCAATGTTAAGGACGGGTGCGTTGCCCTCTCCCAGCCTCCCCCCTCGGGTCAGAGCTTCAAGTGCGCCCATCCCCCAGTCGGTGCGTACCCACCCCATTCCTAATGGATGTGTATGCCCATCCCCTCCCCCCACCCGCCCGACACCCACCCGAAGAAGGTGATTCCTCTGTGTCCACTTAGGTGTCCATGGGTTCGTACCCATTTGCTGGTGAGCGCGAGCACGTGGTGCTCGTGTGTCCATTCTTGGGATACTTGGCTTACTGGAACGGGTTCCAGCTCTGGCCAGGAGAACCACGAGAGGTGCCCCCTCACCGCTGCTCCTCATAGCCGAATAGCACTCCGTGGTGTCCACGCGCCACATTTTATTTACCCACTCGTGGGTCGATGGGCACTCGGGTGGCTTCCAGGTCTTTGCGATTGTGACTTGTGCCCTGACACTAACCCTAACCCTTACCCAGCCCGTCTCCTCCACGGCCCCTGCCTGACTGACTCCTTCCCGCCCGGCCTATCACCTGTCACCGTCCTCTGCCCCTGCCTGACACGCTCCTCCCCGCCCGGGCCGTCACCGTCCTCGGCCCCTGCCTGACGGGGCTCCTCCGTGGCCTGGGCCTTCCAAGGGCTTGGTGTGGACGCTGGTTCCAGGACGCCCTCCCAGGAACCCGGTAGCAGGGCGGCCGCAGCGTCTCGCGCAACCCAACCGTCCGCCGGCTGGCCGCCGTCGCTAAGTGGCCTGCGGGGGACGTGCTCCCGCTGTGCCGTGGGGGCCCAGCCTGGTGTCTTCTCTGAGGCCC
Organism: Microcebus murinus; assembly: GCF_040939455.1. Lineage (NCBI taxonomy): Eukaryota > Metazoa > Chordata > Mammalia > Primates > Cheirogaleidae > Microcebus > Microcebus murinus. The sequence goes on along the minus strand of NW_027438989.1, from coordinate 129,550 downwards.
CGCGGCTGCCGCTCCCCGCAAGGGGATAGCCGCGGAGGTGGGGACCGCCTCCTCATGGGGACGTACACCCAGCTCTCCACGTCGGATTCCGGATTCCGGGGCTCTCTGTCCTGCCAGAAGGCCCAGCTGGCCTGCGGGTCCTCAGAGTGGCAAAAACATCCGAAAACTGAGATTGAGGGTCCGGTGGGTGTCTGCACTTTTGTGCTGGGCACCCCAGGGAGGCCCGGGGGCTGGCTGGACAACGCGGTCTGCTGGGCTGGGGGGGGGTTTGGAGGAGCAACTGATGCCCTTTGCACTTTGGGTAGCAAGTGTCTGAGGTGTCTCTGGGCCCTGTGCCATGTGGGGGCGGGGGCGGGGGCGGGGTGGGAGGAGGAGGAGGAGAAGGAGGAGGAGGAGGAGGAGGAGGAGGAGGTGGGAAGGGCCCGGGCCTGCAGTCGTGTTCCCCGGGGTGGCACAGCATGTGGCTTCTTCCACAGGCTGCTTGGCCTGGGCTCCCTGCACCTGGGCCTTTGGAGGACTGGCCCTGTGCTTGCCAACACTTCCTGCAGGGACCCAGAGCTGGGAGGTTGCATCTCTCAGCCCTGGGTCGGGCAGAGCCCCAGCGGGCCATGCCCACAACCTCTCTCAGCAGGGGTCCCCCAGAAGGCTCCTTTGGGACCAGGATTCTCTTGCGGGTGACTCTTTAAGGTCTGGCCCCTGGATGGAGGGGCACCAGGAGTAGAGGAGCAGGAAGGGGAAGGGGGTGGCCATGCGAGGGGACACTTTCAGGCCAAGTCCCAGCTTCAGTCTGATCCTCCTGGGAACCCCGGGGTGGACATCACACCTCCTGGTTGCCCCGCTCTGAGACAAGGAGCCGGGCTTCGCATTCCCACAGCAGCCAGTCGTGGGCTGAGGACACCTGGGGCGTTGGGAACTCCCTGGCTTCTCCTTGGTTTAACATCTGGAGCTGCTTGTGAATTGTGCCGCCACACACACCCGAGTGCAGGTGTCTTCTGCACAGACTGCGGGCCTCGCTCTTCTGAATGCCGCTAGCTCGCGACCCACCCACGGGTGAACCTGGTCAGGGTACTTTCTCTCAGGGGCAGACTCTGATCCGGGCGGGCTACCGGTGTCTCTGTTTGCTCCTTTCTTTCTTCCACTTCGGGAAAGGCTTCCTTACTGGGTGTGGAAATCTCCTATGCCTTTCCTCGCCTATTCTGTCAGCTCTAAAATTCTCTTTCGGTTGCCACCCTCACAGATGGATTAGGAAACTCTTTGCGGTGCACTCATTAGTGAAATGACCTCAATGACGCTGGAATCCAATATCTAATCGCCAATTTTTAGCGAGTCCACACGCCAGGGTGGTCGGGGTCCAATGCAGCCCCGGCCAGGCCCAGGCCCCTTGGACTGGGCCACAGGAGGACACAGAGGAGGGTCCCGGCCCCCACGGTAGGTAGAGGTGCGGGCAGTTCTCCAAGGGCTTGGGTGTTTTCCAGAGGGAGGAGATGGAGGGGACTGATTTCTTCAGCGCCCCACAAACCACGCCACCCCACCCCACCCATGGGACACATCCCGAGAGAGAGAGAGAGACGCCCCATACACTGGCTCCCCTCCCCCGTGCGCTGTGCCCCAGCCCTGGCCCGGGGGAATAGGCGGCCGCCGGGCCACAGGGTGGGGGGCGCAGCTGAAAGGGGTTGTGGGGGAGGGCCGCCCCTGGCTGGGGTCAAAGGGCGAGCGCCCCGCCCCTCCCGCCCGTGCGCAGTCAGCGGCCCCGGCGCGCTGGGGGTGGGGGGCGGGGAGGTGAAGGAGGCCAGGCGAGGAGAGGAGGGGGGCTGGAAGGGCTCCACCTTGGCGGGTCCAGCCGTGGAGGCGCATCTTGTGTGAGTGTGAGTGAGTGAGTGCGTGTGAGTGTGAGTGTGTGTGTATACAGAGACAGCCCCCAACCCCGGCCCGCCGCTCCCTGCCCGCCCCGCCCGTCACCCCCGTCCCTCGGAGCCCGCGGGACCCGGCCGGCGAACTCAACAGGCCCGACCCGGCGCGGGGCCTGGGGCGGGAGGAGGCGGCGGGGAAGCGCAGAGAGGCTCGGCTTCTTGAGCGGGGCAGGGGCGCCCTCCGCCGTCCACGGCCACACCACCCCGAACGCGCCCGATCCCGTCTGGTCTCGGAAGCTAAGCAGGCTCGGGCCTGGTTAGAACTTGGATGGGAGACCGCCCGGGAATACCGGGTGCCGTAGGCTTCTTCTTTTTTTTTTTGCCTCTGGTTCTGTCGCGTTTCTGGGAGTGCGGGGGCGGCCCGGGGTGGGGGTGACCCCCACCCTCAGCGCCCGCCGCGGTGCCTGGCGCCCCAGCCCGCACCGTGGGGCCTCCTCTTGTCCCGAGCCGTGACACCGCCGCCACGCGGCAGCATGCGTGGCTTCTGGACTGTCAGGTCTCAGACCAAAGGTCTGCTCTGTGGGAGCCGACACGCTGGAGGAAACCTTGAGAGTCTGAGAGGGGAGGGAGTTCCAGAAGAAGGCCAGGATGTCATTTTGAGGGAGTATGTGACCAGAACTCCTCCCGTTGCTTTTGGGGTTCTATGGGCTACACGTAGGAATCTTTGGTGGTGGCACCTGATGTTCGGGGATCCGGAGTCACACCCAGACCTGCTCCACAGGCCTCCTTTTACTTTTCTCTTCGGATTCATTTTTTTTTTTTTTTTTTTGAGACAGAGTCTCGGTTTGTTGCCCAGGCTAGAGTGAGTGCCGTGGCGTCAGCCTAGCTCACAGCAACTTCAAACTCCTGGGCTCGAGTGATCCTTCTGCCTCAGCCTCCCGGGTAGCTGGGACTGCAGGCATGCGCCACCATGCCCCGCTAATTTTTTATATATATATCAGTTGGCCAATTAATTTCTTTCTATTTATAGTAGAGACGGGGTCTCGCTCTTGCTCAGGCTGGTTTTGAACTCCTGACCTTGAGCAATCCGCCCGCCTCGGCCTCCCAAGAGCTAGGATTACAGGCGTGAGCCACAGCGCCCGGCCGGATTCATTATTTTTAAAAAGTGTCTCTTATCTCTATTATTGCATTTTCTTTTCTCTCTCTTTTCAAGCAGATGATGGGAGTCCAAGTATTAAGGTGACATGTGTTGCCCGTGCCCCCCTCCCCCCCCCGTGTTCTTATTCATTTACCCCTCATGTTGTTCCAGCATATTGTGGGGGCACCAATGTTAAGGACGGGTGCGTTGCCCTCTCCCAGCCTCCCCCCTCGGGTCAGAGCTTCAAGTGCGCCCATCCCCCAGTCGGTGCGTACCCACCCCATTCCTAATGGATGTGTATGCCCATCCCCTCCCCCCACCCGCCCGACACCCACCCGAAGAAGGTGATTCCTCTGTGTCCACTTAGGTGTCCATGGGTTCGTACCCATTTGCTGGTGAGCGCGAGCACGTGGTGCTCGTGTGTCCATTCTTGGGATACTTGGCTTACTGGAACGGGTTCCAGCTCTGGCCAGGAGAACCACGAGAGGTGCCCCCTCACCGCTGCTCCTCATAGCCGAATAGCACTCCGTGGTGTCCACGCGCCACATTTTATTTACCCACTCGTGGGTCGATGGGCACTCGGGTGGCTTCCAGGTCTTTGCGATTGTGACTTGTGCCCTGACACTAACCCTAACCCTTACCCAGCCCGTCTCCTCCACGGCCCCTGCCTGACTGACTCCTTCCCGCCCGGCCTATCACCTGTCACCGTCCTCTGCCCCTGCCTGACACGCTCCTCCCCGCCCGGGCCGTCACCGTCCTCGGCCCCTGCCTGACGGGGCTCCTCCGTGGCCTGGGCCTTCCAAGGGCTTGGTGTGGACGCTGGTTCCAGGACGCCCTCCCAGGAACCCGGTAGCAGGGCGGCCGCAGCGTCTCGCGCAACCCAACCGTCCGCCGGCTGGCCGCCGTCGCTAAGTGGCCTGCGGGGGACGTGCTCCCGCTGTGCCGTGGGGGCCCAGCCTGGTGTCTTCTCTGAGGCCCCGCGGCTGCCGCTCCCCGCAAGGGGATAGCCGCGGAGGTGGGGACCACCTCCTCATGGGGACGTACACCCAGCTCTCCACGTCGGATTCCGGATTCCGGGGCTCTCTGTCCTGCCAGAAGGCCCAGCTGGCCTGCGGGTCCTCAGAGTGGCAAAAACATCCGAAAACTGAGATTGAGGGTCCGGTGGGTGTCTGCACTTTTGTGCTGGGCACCCCAGGGAGGCCCGGGGGCTGGCTGGACAACGCGGTCTGCTGGGCTGGGGGGGGGTTTGGAGGAGCAACTGATGCCCTTTGCACTTTGGGTAGCAAGTGTCTGAGGTGTCTCTGGGCCCTGTGCCATGTGGGGGCGGGGGCGGGGGCGGGGTGGGAGGAGGAGGAGGAGAAGGAGGAGGAGGAGGAGGAGGAGGAGGAGGTGGGAAGGGCCCGGGCCTGCAGTCCTGTTCCCCGGGGTGGCACAGCATGTGGCTTCTTCCACAGGCTGCTTGGCCTGGGCTCCCTGCACCTGGGCCTTTGGAGGACTGGCCCTGTGCTTGCCAACACTTCCTGCAGGGACCCAGAGCTGGGAGGTTGCATCTCTCAGCCCTGGGTCGGGCAGAGCCCCAGCGGGCCATGCCCACAACCTCTCTCAGCAGGGGTCCCCCAGAAGGCTCCTTTGGGACCAGGATTCTCTTGCGGGTGACTCTTTAAGGTCTGGCCCCTGGATGGAGGGGCACCAGGAGTAGAGGAGCAGGAAGGGGAAGGGGGTGGCCATGCGAGGGGACACTTTCAGGCCAAGTCCCAGCTTCAGTCTGATCCTCCTGGGAACCCCGGGGTGGACATCACACCTCCTGGTTGCCCCGCTCTGAGACAAGGAGCCGGGCTTCGCATTCCCACAGCAGCCAGTCGTGGGCTGAGGACACCTGGGGCGTTGGGAACTCCCTGGCTTCTCCTTGGTTTAACATCTGGAGCTGCTTGTGAATTGTGCCGCCACACACACCCGAGTGCAGGTGTCTTCTGCACAGACTGCGGGCCTCGCTCTTCTGAATGCCGCTAGCTCGCCACCCACCCACGGGTGAACCTGGTCAGGGTACTTTCTCTCAGGGGCAGACTCTGATCCGGGCGGGCTACCGGTGTCTCTGTTTGCTCCTTTCTTTCTTCCACTTCGGGAAAGGCTTCCTTACTGGGTGTGGAAATCTCCTATGCCTTTCCTCGCCTATTCTGTCAGCTCTAAAATTCTCTTTCGGTTGCCACCCTCACAGATGGATTAGGAAACTCTTTGCGGTGCACTCATTAGTGAAATGACCTCAATGACGCTGGAATCCAATATCTAATCGCCAATTTTTAGCGAGTCCACACGCCAGGGTGGTCGGGGTCCAATGCAGCCCCGGCCAGGCCCAGGCCCCTTGGACTGGGCCACAGGAGGACACAGAGGAGGGTCCCGGCCCCCACGGTAGGTAGAGGTGCGGGCAGTTCTCCAAGGGCTTGGGTGTTTTCCAGAGGGAGGAGATGGAGGGGACTGATTTCTTCAGCGCCCCACAAACCACGCCACCCCACCCCACCCATGGGACACATCCCGAGAGAGAGAGAGAGAGAGAGAGAGAGACAGACGCCCCATACACTGGCTCCCCTCCCCCGTGCGCTGTGCCCCAGCCCTGGCCCGGGGGAATAGGCGGCCGCCGGGCCACAGGGTGGGGGGCGCAGCTGAAAGGGGTTGTGGGGGAGGGCCGCCCCTGGCTGGGGTCAAAGGGCGAGCGCCCCGCCCCTCCCGCCCGTGAGCAGTCAGCGGCCCCGGCGCGCTGGGGGTGGGGGGCGGGGAGGTGAAGGAGGCCAGGCGAGGAGAGGAGGGGGGCTGGAAGGGCTCCACCTTGGCGGGTCCAGCCGTGGAGGCGCATCTTGTGTGAGTGTGAGTGAGTGAGTGCGTGTGAGTGTGAGTGTGTGTGTATACAGAGACAGCCCCCAAACCCGGCCCGCCGCTCCCTGCCCGCCCCGCCCGTCACCCCCGTCCCTCGGAGCCCGCGGGACCCGGCCGGCGAACTCAACAGGCCCGACCCGGCGCGGGGCCTGGGGCGGGAGGAGGCGGCGGGGAAGCGCAGAGAGGCTCGGCTTCTTGAGCGGGGCAGGGGCGCCCTCCGCCGTCCACGGCCACACCACCCCGAACGCGCCCGATCCCGTCGGGTCTCGGAAGCTAAGCAGGGTCGGGCCTGGTTAGAACTTGGATGGGAGACCGCCCGGGAATACCGGGTGCCGTAGGCTTCTTCTTTTTTTTTTTGCCTCTGGTTCTGTCGCGTTTCTGGGAGTGCGGGGGCGGCCCGGGGTGGGGGTGACCCCCACCCTCAGCGCCCGCCGCGGTGCCTGGCGCCCCAGCCCGCACCGTGGGGCCTCCTCTTGTCCCGAGCCGTGACACCGCCGCCACGCGGCAGCATGCGTGGCTTCTGGACTGTCAGGTCTCAGACCAAAGGTCTGCTCTGTGGGAGCCGACACGCTGGAGGAAACCTTGAGAGTCTGAGAGGGGAGGGAGTTCCAGAAGAAGGCCAGGATGTCATTTTGAGGGAGTATGTGACCAGAACTCCTCCCGTTGCTTTTGGGGTTCTATGGGCTACACGTAGGAATCTTTGGTGGTGGCACCTGATGTTCGGGGATCCGGAGTCACACCCAGACCTGCTCCACAGGCCTCCTTTTACTTTTCTCTTCGGATTCATTTTTTTTTTTTTTTTTTTTGAGACAGAGTCTCGGTTTGTTGCCCAGGCTAGAGTGAGTGCCGTGGCGTCAGCCTAGCTCACAGCAACTTCAAACTCCTGGGCTCGAGTGATCCTTCTGCCTCAGCCTCCCGGGTAGCTGGGACTGCAGGCATGCGCCACCATGCCCCGCTAATTTTTTATATATATATCAGTTGGCCAATTAATTTCTTTCTATTTATAGTAGAGACGGGGTCTCGCTCTTGCTCAGGCTGGTTTTGAACTCCTGACCTTGAGCAATCCGCCCGCCTCGGCCTCCCAAGAGCTAGGATTACAGGCGTGAGCCACAGCGCCCGGCCGGATTCATTATTTTTAAAAAGTGTCTCTTATCTCTATTATTGCATTTTCTTTTCTCTCTCTTTTCAAGCAGATGATGGGAGTCCAAGTATTAAGGTGACATGTGTTGCCCGTGCCCCCCTCCCCCCCCCGTGTTCTTATTCATTTACCCCTCATGTTGTTCCAGCATATTGTGGGGGCACCAATGTTAAGGACGGGTGCGTTGCCCTCTCCCAGCCTCCCCCCTCGGGTCAGAGCTTCAAGTGCGCCCATCCCCCAGTCGGTGCGTACCCACCCCATTCCTAATGGATGTGTATGCCCATCCCCTCCCCCCACCCGCCCGACACCCACCCGAAGAAGGTGATTCCTCTGTGTCCACTTAGGTGTCCATGGGTTCGTACCCATTTGCTGGTGAGCGCGAGCACGTGGTGCTCGTGTGTCCATTCTTGGGATACTTGGCTTACTGGAACGGGTTCCAGCTCTGGCCAGGAGAACCACGAGAGGTGCCCCCTCACCGCTGCTCCTCATAGCCGAATAGCACTCCGTGGTGTCCACGCGCCACATTTTATTTACCCACTCGTGGGTCGATGGGCACTCGGGTGGCTTCCAGGTCTTTGCGATTGTGACTTGTGCCCTGACACTAACCCTAACCCTTACCCAGCCCGTCTCCTCCACGGCCCCTGCCTGACTGACTCCTTCCCGCCCGGCCTATCACCTGTCACCGTCCTCTGCCCCTGCCTGACACGCTCCTCCCCGCCCGGGCCGTCACCGTCCTCGGCCCCTGCCTGACGGGGCTCCTCCGTGGCCTGGGCCTTCCAAGGGCTTGGTGTGGACGCTGGTTCCAGGACGCCCTCCCAGGAACCCGGTAGCAGGGCGGCCGCAGCGTCTCGCGCAACCCAACCGTCCGCCGGCTGGCCGCCGTCGCTAAGTGGCCTGCGGGGGACGTGCTCCCGCTGTGCCGTGGGGGCCCAGCCTGGTGTCTTCTCTGAGGCCCCGCGGCTGCCGCTCCCCGCAAGGGGATAGCCGCGGAGGTGGGGACCGCCTCCTCATGGGGACGTACACCCAGCTCTCCACGTCGGATTCCGGATTCCGGGGCTCTCTGTCCTGCCAGAAGGCCCAGCCGGCCTGCGGGTCCTCAGAGTGGCAAAAACATCCGAAAACTGAGATTGAGGGTCCGGTGGGTGTCTGCACTTTTGTGCTGGGCACCCCAGGGAGGCCCGGGGGCTGGCTGGACAACGCGGTCTGCTGGGCTGGGGGGGGGTTTGGAGGAGCAACTGATGCCCTTTGCACTTTGGGTAGCAAGTGTCTGAGGTGTCTCTGGGCCCTGTGCCATGTGGGGGCGGGGGCGGGGGCGGGGTGGGAGGAGGAGGAGGAGAAGGAGGAGGAGGAGGAGGAGGAGGAGGAGGTGGGAAGGGCCCGGGCCTGCAGTCGTGTTCCCCGGGGTGGCACAGCATGTGGCTTCTTCCACAGGCTGCTTGGCCTGGGCTCCCTGCACCTGGGCCTTTGGAGGACTGGCCCTGTGCTTGCCAACACTTCCTGCAGGGACCCAGAGCTGGGAGGTTGCATCTCTCAGCCCTGGGTCGGGCAGAGCCCCAGCGGGCCATGCCCACAACCTCTCTCAGCAGGGGTCCCCCAGAAGGCTCCTTTGGGACCAGGATTCTCTTGCGGGTGACTCTTTAAGGTCTGGCCCCTGGATGGAGGGGCACCAGGAGTAGAGGAGCAGGAAGGGGAAGGGGGTGGCCATGCGAGGGGACACTTTCAGGCCAAGTCCCAGCTTCAGTCTGATCCTCCTGGGAACCCCGGGGTGGACATCACACCTCCTGGTTGCCCCGCTCTGAGACAAGGAGCCGGGCTTCGCATTCCCACAGCAGCCAGTCGTGGGCTGAGGACACCTGGGGCGTTGGGAACTCCCTGGCTTCTCCTTGGTTTAACATCTGGAGCTGCTTGTGAATTGTGCCGCCACACACACCCGAGTGCAGGTGTCTTCTGCACAGACTGCGGGCCTCCCTCTTCTGAATGCCGCTAGCTCGCGACCCACCCACGGGTGAACCTGGTCAGGGTACTTTCTCTCAGGGGCAGACTCTGATCCGGGCGGGCTACCGGTGTCTCTGTTTGCTCCTTTCTTTCTTCCACTTCGGGAAAGGCTTCCTTACTGGGTGTGGAAATCTCCTATGCCTTTCCTCGCCTATTCTGTCAGCTCTAAAATTCTCTTTCGGTTGCCACCCTCACAGATGGATTAGGAAACTCTTTGCGGTGCACTCATTAGTGAAATGACCTCAATGACGCTGGAATCCAATATCTAATCGCCAATTTTTAGCGAGTCCACACGCCAGGGTGGTCGGGGTCCAATGCAGCCCCGGCCAGGCCCAGGCCCCTTGGACTGGGCCACAGGAGGACACAGAGGAGGGTCCCGGTCCCCACGGTAGGTAGAGGTGCGGGCAGTTCTCCAAGGGCTTGGGTGTTTTCCAGAGGGAGGAGATGGAGGGGACTGATTTCTTCAGCGCCCCACAAACCACGCCACCCCACCCCACCCATGGGACACATCCCGAGAGAGAGAGAGAGACGCCCCATACACTGGCTCCCCTCCCCCGTGCGCTGTGCCCCAGCCCTGGCCCGGGGGAATAGGCGGCCGCCGGGCCACAGGGTGGGGGGCGCAGCTGAAAGGGGTTGTGGGGGAGGGCCGCCCCTGGCTGGGGTCAAAGGGCGAGCGCCCCGCCCCTCCCGCCCGTGCGCAGTCAGCGGCCCCGGCGCGCTGGGGGTGGGGGGCGGGGAGGTGAAGGAGGCCAGGCGAGGAGAGGAGGGGGGCTGGAAGGGCTCCACCTTGGCGGGTCCAGCCGTGGAGGCGCATCTTGTGTGAGTGTGAGTGAGTGAGTGCGTGTGAGTGTGAGTGTGTGTGTATACAGAGACAGCCCCCAACCCCGGCCCGCCGCTCCCTGCCCGCCCCGCCCGTCACCCCCGTCCCTTGGAGCCCGCGGGACCCGGCCGGCGAACTCAACAGGCCCGACCCGGCGCGGGGCCTGGGGCGGGAGGAGGCGGCGGGGAAGCGCAGAGAGGCTCGGCTTCTTGAGCGGGGCAGGGGCGCCCTCCGCCGTCCACGGCCACACCACCCCGAACGCGCCCGATCCCGTCTGGTCTCGGAAGCTAAGCAGGGTCGGGCCTGGTTAGAACTTGGATGGGAGACCGCCCGGGAATACCGGGTGCCGTAGGCTTCTTCTTTTTTTTTTTGCCTCTGGTTCTGTCGCGTTTCTGGGAGTGCGGGGGCGGCCCGGGGTGGGGGTGACCCCCACCCTCAGCGCCCGCCGCGGTGCCTGGCGCCCCAGCCCGCACCGTGGGGCCTCCTCTTGTCCCGAGCCGTGACACCGCCGCCACGCGGCAGCATGCGTGGCTTCTGGACTGTCAGGTCTCAGACCAAAGGTCTGCTCTGTGGGAGCCGACACGCTGGAGGAAACCTTGAGAGTCTGAGAGGGGAGGGAGTTCCAGAAGAAGGCCAGGATGTCATTTTGAGGGAGTATGTGACCAGAACTCCTCCCGTTGCTTTTGGGGTTCTATGGGCTACACGTAGGAATCTTTGGTGGTGGCACCTGATGTTCGGGGATCCGGAGTCACACCCAGACCTGCTCCACAGGCCTCCTTTTACTTTTCTCTTCGGATTCATTTTTTTTTTTTTTTTTTTTGAGACAGAGTCTCGGTTTGTTGCCCAGGCTAGAGTGAGTGCCGTGGCGTCAGCCTAGCTCACAGCAACTTCAAACTCCTGGGCTCGAGTGATCCTTCTGCCTCAGCCTCCCGGGTAGCTGGGACTGCAGGCATGCGCCACCATGCCCCGCTAATTTTTTATATATATATCAGTTGGCCAATTAATTTCTTTCTATTTATAGTAGAGACGGGGTCTCGCTCTTGCTCAGGCTGGTTTTGAACTCCTGACCTTGAGCAATCCGCCCGCCTCGGCCTCCCAAGAGCTAGGATTACAGGCGTGAGCCACAGCGCCCGGCCGGATTCATTATTTTTAAAAAGTGTCTCTTATCTCTATTATTGCATTTTCTTTTCTCTCTCTTTTCAAGCAGATGATGGGAGTCCAAGTATTAAGGTGACATGTGTTGCCCGTGCCCCCCTCCCCCCCCCGTGTTCTTATTCATTTACCCCTCATGTTGTTCCAGCATATTGTGGGGGCACCAATGTTAAGGACGGGTGCGTTGCCCTCTCCCAGCCTCCCCCCTCGGGTCAGAGCTTCAAGTGCGCCCATCCCCCAGTCGGTGCGTACCCACCCCATTCCTAATGGATGTGTATGCCCATCCCCTCCCCCCACCCGCCCGACACCCACCCGAAGAAGGTGATTCCTCTGTGTCCACTTAGGTGTCCATGGGTTCGTACCCATTTGCTGGTGAGCGCGAGCACGTGGTGCTCGTGTGTCCATTCTTGGGATACTTGGCTTACTGGAACGGGTTCCAGCTCTGGCCAGGAGAACCACGAGAGGTGCCCCCTCACCGCTGCTCCTCATAGCCGAATAGCACTCCGTGGTGTCCACGCGCCACATTTTATTTACCCACTCGTGGGTCGATGGGCACTCGGGTGGCTTCCAGGTCTTTGCGATTGTGACTTGTGCCCTGACACTAACCCTAACCCTTACCCAGCCCGTCTCCTCCACGGCCCCTGCCTGACTGACTCCTTCCCGCCCGGCCTATCACCTGTCACCGTCCTCTGCCCCTGCCTGACACGCTCCTCCCCGCCCGGGCCGTCACCGTCCTCGGCCCCTGCCTGACGGGGCTCCTCCGTGGCCTGGGCCTTCCAAGGGCTTGGTGTGGACGCTGGTTCCAGGACGCCCTCCCAGGAACCCGGTAGCAGGGCGGCCGCAGCGTCTCGCGCAACCCAACCGTCCGCCGGCTGGCCGCCGTCGCTAAGTGGCCTGCGGGGGACGTGCTCCCGCTGTGCCGTGGGGGCCCAGCCTGGTGTCTTCTCTGAGGCCCCGCGGCTGCCGCTCCCCGCAAGGGGATAGCCGCGGAGGTGGGGACCGCCTCCTCATGGGGACGTACACCCAGCTCTCCACGTCGGATTCCGGATTCCGGGGCTCTCTGTCCTGCCAGAAGGCCCAGCCGGCCTGCGGGTCCTCAGAGTGGCAAAAACATCCGAAAACTGAGATTGAGGGTCCGGTGGGTGTCTGCACTTTTGTGCTGGGCACCCCAGGGAGGCCCGGGGGCTGGCTGGACAACGCGGTCTGCTGGGCTGGGGGGGGGTTTGGAGGAGCAACTGATGCCCTTTGCACTTTGGGTAGCAAGTGTCTGAGGTGTCTCTGGGCCCTGTGCCATGTGGGGGCGGGGGCGGGGGCGGGGTGGGAGGAGGAGGAGGAGAAGGAGGAGGAGGAGGAGGAGGAGGAGGAGGTGGGAAGGGCCCGGGCCTGCAGTCGTGTTCCCCGGGGTGGCACAGCATGTGGCTTCTTCCACAGGCTGCTTGGCCTGGGCTCCCTGCACCTGGGCCTTTGGAGGACTGGCCCTGTGCTTGCCAACACTTCCTGCAGGGACCCAGAGCTGGGAGGTTGCATCTCTCAGCCCTGGGTCGGGCAGAGCCCCAGCGGGCCATGCCCACAACCTCTCTCAGCAGGGGTCCCCCAGAAGGCTCCTTTGGGACCAGGATTCTCTTGCGGGTGACTCTTTAAGGTCTGGCCCCTGGATGGAGGGGCACCAGGAGTAGAGGAGCAGGAAGGGGAAGGGGGTGGCCATGCGAGGGGACACTTTCAGGCCAAGTCCCAGCTTCAGTCTGATCCTCCTGGGAACCCCGGGGTGGACATCACACCTCCTGGTTGCCCCGCTCTGAGACAAGGAGCCGGGCTTCGCATTCCCACAGCAGCCAGTCGTGGGCTGAGGACACCTGGGGCGTTGGGAACTCCCTGGCTTCTCCTTGGTTTAACATCTGGAGCTGCTTGTGAATTGTGCCGCCACACACACCCGAGTGCAGGTGTCTTCTGCACAGACTGCGGGCCTCCCTCTTCTGAATGCCGCTAGCTCGCGACCCACCCACGGGTGAACCTGGTCAGGGTACTTTCTCTCAGGGGCAGACTCTGATCCGGGCGGGCTACCGGTGTCTCTGTTTGCTCCTTTCTTTCTTCCACTTCGGGAAAGGCTTCCTTACTGGGTGTGGAAATCTCCTATGCCTTTCCTCGCCTATTCTGTCAGCTCTAAAATTCTCTTTCGGTTGCCACCCTCACAGATGGATTAGGAAACTCTTTGCGGTGCACTCATTAGTGAAATGACCTCAATGACGCTGGAATCCAATATCTAATCGCCAATTTTTAGCGAGTCCACACGCCAGGGTGGTCGGGGTCCAATGCAGCCCCGGCCAGGCCCAGGCCCCTTGGACTGGGCCACAGGAGGACACAGAGGAGGGTCCCGGTCCCCACGGTAGGTAGAGGTGCGGGCAGTTCTCCAAGGGCTTGGGTGTTTTCCAGAGGGAGGAGATGGAGGGGACTGATTTCTTCAGCGCCCCACAAACCACGCCACCCCACCCCACCCATGGGACACATCCCGAGAGAGAGAGAGAGACGCCCCATACACTGGCTCCCCTCCCCCGTGCGCTGTGCCCCAGCCCTGGCCCGGGGGAATAGGCGGCCGCCGGGCCACAGGGTGGGGGGCGCAGCTGAAAGGGGTTGTGGGGGAGGGCCGCCCCTGGCTGGGGTCAAAGGGCGAGCGCCCCGCCCCTCCCGCCCGTGCGCAGTCAGCGGCCCCGGCGCGCTGGGGGTGGGGGGCGGGGAGGTGAAGGAGGCCAGGCGAGGAGAGGAGGGGGGCTGGAAGGGCTCCACCTTGGCGGGTCCAGCCGTGGAGGCGCATCTTGTGTGAGTGTGAGTGAGTGAGTGCGTGTGAGTGTGAGTGTGTGTGTATACAGAGACAGCCCCCAACCCCGGCCCGCCGCTCCCTGCCCGCCCCGCCCGTCACCCCCGTCCCTTGGAGCCCGCGGGACCCGGCCGGCGAACTCAACAGGCCCGACCCGGCGCGGGGCCTGGGGCGGGAGGAGGCGGCGGGGAAGCGCAGAGAGGCTCGGCTTCTTGAGCGGGGCAGGGGCGCCCTCCGCCGTCCACGGCCACACCACCCCGAACGCGCCCGATCCCGTCTGGTCTCGGAAGCTAAGCAGGGTCGGGCCTGGTTAGAACTTGGATGGGAGACCGCCCGGGAATACCGGGTGCCGTAGGCTTCTTCTTTTTTTTTTTGCCTCTGGTTCTGTCGCGTTTCTGGGAGTGCGGGGGCGGCCCGGGGTGGGGGTGACCCCCACCCTCAGCGCCCGCCGCGGTGCCTGGCGCCCCAGCCCGCACCGTGGGGCCTCCTCTTGTCCCGAGCCGTGACACCGCCGCCACGCGGCAGCATGCGTGGCTTCTGGACTGTCAGGTCTCAGACCAAAGGTCTGCTCTGTGGGAGCCGACACGCTGGAGGAAACCTTGAGAGTCTGAGAGGGGAGGGAGTTCCAGAAGAAGGCCAGGATGTCATTTTGAGGGAGTATGTGACCAGAACTCCTCCCGTTGCTTTTGGGGTTCTATGGGCTACACGTAGGAATCTTTGGTGGTGGCACCTGATGTTCGGGGATCTGGAGTCACACCCAGACCTGCTCCACAGGCCTCCTTTTACTTTTCTCTTCGGATTCATTTTTTTTTTTTTTTTTTTTGAGACAGAGTCTCGGTTTGTTGCCCAGGCTAGAGTGAGTGCCGTGGCGTCAGCCTAGCTCACAGCAACTTCAAACTCCTGGGCTCGAGTGATCCTTCTGCCTCAGCCTCCCGGGTAGCTGGGACTGCAGGCATGCGCCACCATGCCCCGCTAATTTTTTATATATATATCAGTTGGCCAATTAATTTCTTTCTATTTATAGTAGAGACGGGGTCTCGCTCTTGCTCAGGCTGGTTTTGAACTCCTGACCTTGAGCAATCCGCCCGCCTCGGCCTCCCAAGAGCTAGGATTACAGGCGTGAGCCACAGCGCCCGGCCGGATTCATTATTTTTAAAAAGTGTCTCTTATCTCTATTATTGCATTTTCTTTTCTCTCTCTTTTCAAGCAGATGATGGGAGTCCAAGTATTAAGGTGACATGTGTTGCCCGTGCCCCCCTCCCCCCCCCCCGTGTTCTTATTCATTTACCCCTCATGTTGTTCCAGCATATTGTGGGGGCACCAATGTTAAGGACGGGTGCGTTGCCCTCTCCCAGCCTCCCCCCTCGGGTCAGAGCTTCAAGTGCGCCCATCCCCCAGTCGGTGCGTACCCACCCCATTCCTAATGGATGTGTATGCCCATCCCCTCCCCCCACCCGCCCGACACCCACCCGAAGAAGGTGATTCCTCTGTGTCCACTTAGGTGTCCATGGGTTCGTACCCATTTGCTGGTGAGCGCGAGCACGTGGTGCTCGTGTGTCCATTCTTGGGATACTTGGCTTACTGGAACGGGTTCCAGCTCTGGCCAGGAGAACCACGAGAGGTGCCCCCTCACCGCTGCTCCTCATAGCCGAATAGCACTCCGTGGTGTCCACGCGCCACATTTTATTTACCCACTCGTGGGTCGATGGGCACTCGGGTGGCTTCCAGGTCTTTGCGATTGTGACTTGTGCCCTGACACTAACCCTAACCCTTACCCAGCCCGTCTCCTCCACGGCCCCTGCCTGACTGACTCCTTCCCGCCCGGCCTATCACCTGTCACCGTCCTCTGCCCCTGCCTGACACGCTCCTCCCCGCCCGGGCCGTCACCGTCCTCGGCCCCTGCCTGACGGGGCTCCTCCGTGGCCTGGGCCTTCCAAGGGCTTGGTGTGGACGCTGGTTCCAGGACGCCCTCCCAGGAACCCGGTAGCAGGGCGGCCGCAGCGTCTCGCGCAACCCAACCGTCCGCCGGCTGGCCGCCGTCGCTAAGTGGCCTGCGGGGGACGTGCTCCCGCTGTGCCGTGGGGGCCCAGCCTGGTGTCTTCTCTGAGGCCCCGCGGCTGCCGCTCCCCGCAAGGGGATAGCCGCGGAGGTGGGGACCGCCTCCTCATGGGGACGTACACCCAGCTCTCCACGTCGGATTCCGGATTCCGGGGCTCTCTGTCCTGCCAGAAGGCCCAGCCGGCCTGCGGGTCCTCAGAGTGGCAAAAACATCCGAAAACTGAGATTGAGGGTCCGGTGGGTGTCTGCACTTTTGTGCTGGGCACCCCAGGGAGGCCCGGGGGCTGGCTGGACAACGCGGTCTGCTGGGCTGGGGGGGGGTTTGGAGGAGCAACTGATGCCCTTTGCACTTTGGGTAGCAAGTGTCTGAGGTGTCTCTGGGCCCTGTGCCATGTGGGGGCGGGGGCGGGGGCGGGGTGGGAGGAGGAGGAGGAGAAGGAGGAGGAGGAGGAGGAGGAGGAGGAGGTGGGAAGGGCCCGGGCCTGCAGTCGTGTTCCCCGGGGTGGCACAGCATGTGGCTTCTTCCACAGGCTGCTTGGCCTGGGCTCCCTGCACCTGGGCCTTTGGAGGACTGGCCCTGTGCTTGCCAACACTTCCTGCAGGGACCCAGAGCTGGGAGGTTGCATCTCTCAGCCCTGGGTCGGGCAGAGCCCCAGCGGGCCATGCCCACAACCTCTCTCAGCAGGGGTCCCCCAGAAGGCTCCTTTGGGACCAGGATTCTCTTGCGGGTGACTCTTTAAGGTCTGGCCCCTGGATGGAGGGGCACCAGGAGTAGAGGAGCAGGAAGGGGAAGGGGGTGGCCATGCGAGGGGACACTTTCAGGCCAAGTCCCAGCTTCAGTCTGATCCTCCTGGGAACCCCGGGGTGGACATCACACCTCCTGGTTGCCCCGCTCTGAGACAAGGAGCCGGGCTTCGCATTCCCACAGCAGCCAGTCGTGGGCTGAGGACACCTGGGGCGTTGGGAACTCCCTGGCTTCTCCTTGGTTTAACATCTGGAGCTGCTTGTGAATTGTGCCGCCACACACACCCGAGTGCAGGTGTCTTCTGCACAGACTGCGGGCCTCCCTCTTCTGAATGCCGCTAGCTCGCGACCCACCCACGGGTGAACCTGGTCAGGGTACTTTCTCTCAGGGGCAGACTCTGATCCGGGCGGGCTACCGGTGTCTCTGTTTGCTCCTTTCTTTCTTCCACTTCGGGAAAGGCTTCCTTACTGGGTGTGGAAATCTCCTATGCCTTTCCTCGCCTATTCTGTCAGCTCTAAAATTCTCTTTCGGTTGCCACCCTCACAGATGGATTAGGAAACTCTTTGCGGTGCACTCATTAGTGAAATGACCTCAATGACGCTGGAATCCAATATCTAATCGCCAATTTTTAGCGAGTCCACACGCCAGGGTGGTCGGGGTCCAATGCAGCCCCGGCCAGGCCCAGGCCCCTTGGACTGGGCCACAGGAGGACACAGAGGAGGGTCCCGGTCCCCACGGTAGGTAGAGGTGCGGGCAGTTCTCCAAGGGCTTGGGTGTTTTCCAGAGGGAGGAGATGGAGGGGACTGATTTCTTCAGCGCCCCACAAACCACGCCACCCCACCCCACCCATGGGACACATCCCGAGAGAGAGAGAGAGACGCCCCATACACTGGCTCCCCTCCCCCGTGCGCTGTGCCCCAGCCCTGGCCCGGGGGAATAGGCGGCCGCCGGGCCACAGGGTGGGGGGCGCAGCTGAAAGGGGTTGTGGGGGAGGGCCGCCCCTGGCTGGGGTCAAAGGGCGAGCGCCCCGCCCCTCCCGCCCGTGCGCAGTCAGCGGCCCCGGCGCGCTGGGGGTGGGGGGCGGGGAGGTGAAGGAGGCCAGGCGAGGAGAGGAGGGGGGCTGGAAGGGCTCCACCTTGGCGGGTCCAGCCGTGGAGGCGCATCTTGTGTGAGTGTGAGTGAGTGAGTGCGTGTGAGTGTGAGTGTGTGTGTATACAGAGACAGCCCCCAACCCCGGCCCGCCGCTCCCTGCCCGCCCCGCCCGTCACCCCCGTCCCTCGGAGCCCGCGGGACCCGGCCGGCGAACTCAACAGGCCCGACCCGGCGCGGGGCCTGGGGCGGGAGGAGGCGGCGGGGAAGCGCAGAGAGGCTCGGCTTCTTGAGCGGGGCAGGGGCGCCCTCCGCCGTCCACGGCCACACCACCCCGAACGCGCCCGATCCCGTCTGGTCTCGGAAGCTAAGCAGGGTCGGGCCTGGTTAGAACTTGGATGGGAGACCGCCCGGGAATACCGGGTGCCGTAGGCTTCTTCTTTTTTTTTTTGCCTCTGGTTCTGTCGCGTTTCTGGGAGTGCGGGGGCGGCCCGGGGTGGGGGTGACCCCCACCCTCAGCGCCCGCCGCGGTGCCTGGCGCCCCAGCCCGCACCGTGGGGCCTCCTCTTGTCCCGAGCCGTGACACCGCCGCCACGCGGCAGCATGCGTGGCTTCTGGACTGTCAGGTCTCAGACCAAAGGTCTGCTCTGTGGGAGCCGACACGCTGGAGGAAACCTTGAGAGTCTGAGAGGGGAGGGAGTTCCAGAAGAAGGCCAGGATGTCATTTTGAGGGAGTATGTGACCAGAACTCCTCCCGTTGCTTTTGGGGTTCTATGGGCTACACGTAGGAATCTTTGGTGGTGGCACCTGATGTTCGGGGATCCGGAGTCACACCCAGACCTGCTCCACAGGCCTCCTTTTACTTTTCTCTTCGGATTCATTTTTTTTTTTTTTTTTTTTGAGACAGAGTCTCGGTTTGTTGCCCAGGCTAGAGTGAGTGCCGTGGCGTCAGCCTAGCTCACAGCAACTTCAAACTCCTGGGCTCGAGTGATCCTTCTGCCTCAGCCTCCCGGGTAGCTGGGACTGCAGGCATGCGCCACCATGCCCCGCTAATTTTTTATATATATATCAGTTGGCCAATTAATTTCTTTCTATTTATAGTAGAGACGGGGTCTCGCTCTTGCTCAGGCTGGTTTTGAACTCCTGACCTTGAGCAATCCGCCCGCCTCGGCCTCCCAAGAGCTAGGATTACAGGCGTGAGCCACAGCGCCCGGCCGGATTCATTATTTTTAAAAAGTGTCTCTTATCTCTATTATTGCATTTTCTTTTCTCTCTCTTTTCAAGCAGATGATGGGAGTCCAAGTATTAAGGTGACATGTGTTGCCCGTGCCCCCCTCCCCCCCCCGTGTTCTTATTCATTTACCCCTCATGTTGTTCCAGCATATTGTGGGGGCACCAATGTTAAGGACGGGTGCGTTGCCCTCTCCCAGCCTCCCCCCTCGGGTCAGAGCTTCAAGTGCGCCCATCCCCCAGTCGGTGCGTACCCACCCCATTCCTAATGGATGTGTATGCCCATCCCCTCCCCCCACCCGCCCGACACCCACCCGAAGAAGGTGATTCCTCTGTGTCCACTTAGGTGTCCATGGGTTCGTACCCATTTGCTGGTGAGCGCGAGCACGTGGTGCTCGTGTGTCCATTCTTGGGATACTTGGCTTACTGGAACGGGTTCCAGCTCTGGCCAGGAGAACCACGAGAGGTGCCCCCTCACCGCTGCTCCTCATAGCCGAATAGCACTCCGTGGTGTCCACGCGCCACATTTTATTTACCCACTCGTGGGTCGATGGGCACTCGGGTGGCTTCCAGGTCTTTGCGATTGTGACTTGTGCCCTGACACTAACCCTAACCCTTACCCAGCCCGTCTCCTCCACGGCCCCTGCCTGACTGACTCCTTCCCGCCCGGCCTATCACCTGTCACCGTCCTCTGCCCCTGCCTGACACGCTCCTCCCCGCCCGGGCCGTCACCGTCCTCGGCCCCTGCCTGACGGGGCTCCTCCGTGGCCTGGGCCTTCCAAGGGCTTGGTGTGGACGCTGGTTCCAGGACGCCCTCCCAGGAACCCGGTAGCAGGGCGGCCGCAGCGTCTCGCGCAACCCAACCGTCCGCCGGCTGGCCGCCGTCGCTAAGTGGCCTGCGGGGGACGTGCTCCCGCTGTGCCGTGGGGGCCCAGCCTGGTGTCTTCTCTGAGGCCCCGCGGCTGCCGCTCCCCGCAAGGGGATAGCCGCGGAGGTGGGGACCGCCTCCTCATGGGGACGTACACCCAGCTCTCCACGTCGGATTCCGGGGCTCTCTGTCCTGCCAGAAGGCCCAGCCGGCCTGCGGGTCCTCAGAGTGGCAAAAACATCCGAAAACTGAGATTGAGGGTCCGGTGGGTGTCTGCACTTTTGTGCTGGGCACCCCAGGGAGGCCCGTGGGCTGGCTGGACAACGCGGTCTGCTGGGCTGGGGGGGGGTTTGGAGGAGCAACTGATGCCCTTTGCACTTTGGGTAGCAAGTGTCTGAGGTGTCTCTGGGCCCTGTGCCATGTGGGGGCGGGGGCGGGGGCGGGGTGGGAGGAGGAGGAGGAGGAGGAGGAGGAGGAGGAGGTGGGAAGGGCCCGGGCCTGCAGTCGTGTTCCCCGGGGTGGCACAGCATGTGGCTTCTTCCACAGGCTGCTTGGCCTGGGCTCCCTGCACCTGGGCCTTTGGAGGACTGGCCCTGTGCTTGCCAACACTTCCTGCAGGGACCCAGAGCTGGGAGGTTGCATCTCTCAGCCCTGGGTCGGGCAGAGCCCCAGCGGGCCATGCCCACAACCTCTCTCAGCAGGGGTCCCCCAGAAGGCTCCTTTGGGACCAGGATTCTCTTGCGGGTGACTCTTTAAGGTCTGGCCCCTGGATGGAGGGGCACCAGGAGTAGAGGAGCAGGAAGGGGAAGGGGGTGGCCATGCGAGGGGACACTTTCAGGCCAAGTCCCAGCTTCAGTCTGATCCTCCTGGGAACCCCGGGGTGGACATCACACCTCCTGGTTGCCCCGCTCTGAGACAAGGAGCCGGGCTTCGCATTCCCACAGCAGCCAGTCGTGGGCTGAGGACACCTGGGGCGTTGGGAACTCCCTGGCTTCTCCTTGGTTTAACATCTGGAGCTGCTTGTGAATTGTGCCGCCACACACACCCGAGTGCAGGTGTCTTCTGCACAGACTGCGGGCCTCCCTCTTCTGAATGCCGCTAGCTCGCGACCCACCCACGGGTGAACCTGGTCAGGGTACTTTCTCTCAGGGGCAGACTCTGATCCGGGCGGGCTACCGGTGTCTCTGTTTGCTCCTTTCTTTCTTCCACTTCGGGAAAGGCTTCCTTACTGGGTGTGGAAATCTCCTATGCCTTTCCTCGCCTATTCTGTCAGCTCTAAAATTCTCTTTCGGTTGCCACCCTCACAGATGGATTAGGAAACTCTTTGCGGTGCACTCATTAGTGAAATGACCTCAATGACGCTGGAATCCAATATCTAATCGCCAATTTTTAGCGAGTCCACACGCCAGGGTGGTCGGGGTCCAATGCAGCCCCGGCCAGGCCCAGGCCCCTTGGACTGGGCCACAGGAGGACACAGAGGAGGGTCCCGGTCCCCACGGTAGGTAGAGGTGCGGGCAGTTCTCCAAGGGCTTGGGTGTTTTCCAGAGGGAGGAGATGGAGGGGACTGATTTCTTCAGCGCCCCACAAACCACGCCACCCCACCCCACCCATGGGACACATCCCGAGAGAGAGAGAGAGACGCCCCATACACTGGCTCCCCTCCCCCGTGCGCTGTGCCCCAGCCCTGGCCCGGGGGAATAGGCGGCCGCCGGGCCACAGGGTGGGGGGCGCAGCTGAAAGGGGTTGTGGGGGAGGGCCGCCCCTGGCTGGGGTCAAAGGGCGAGCGCCCCGCCCCTCCCGCCCGTGCGCAGTCAGCGGCCCCGGCGCGCTGGGGGTGGGGGGCGGGGAGGTGAAGGAGGCCAGGCGAGGAGAGGAGGGGGGCTGGAAGGGCTCCACCTTGGCGGGTCCAGCCGTGGAGGCGCATCTTGTGTGAGTGTGAGTGAGTGAGTGCGTGTGAGTGTGAGTGTGTGTGTATACAGAGACAGCCCCCAACCCCGGCCCGCCGCTCCCTGCCCGCCCCGCCCGTCACCCCCGTCCCTCGGAGCCCGCGGGACCCGGCCGGCGAACTCAACAGGCCCGACCCGGCGCGGGGCCTGGGGCGGGAGGAGGCGGCGGGGAAGCGCAGAGAGGCTCGGCTTCTTGAGCGGGGCAGGGGCGCCCTCCGCCGTCCACGGCCACACCACCCCGAACGCGCCCGATCCCGTCTGGTCTCGGAAGCTAAGCAGGGTCGGGCCTGGTTAGAACTTGGATGGGAGACCGCCCGGGAATACCGGGTGCCGTAGGCTTCTTCTTTTTTTTTTTGCCTCTGGTTCTGTCGCGTTTCTGGGAGTGCGGGGGCGGCCCGGGGTGGGGGTGACCCCCACCCTCAGCGCCCGCCGCGGTGCCTGGCGCCCCAGCCCGCACCGTGGGGCCTCCTCTTGTCCCGAGCCGTGACACCGCCGCCACGCGGCAGCATGCGTGGCTTCTGGACTGTCAGGTCTCAGACCAAAGGTCTGCTCTGTGGGAGCCGACACGCTGGAGGAAACCTTGAGAGTCTGAGAGGGGAGGGAGTTCCAGAAGAAGGCCAGGATGTCATTTTGAGGGAGTATGTGACCAGAACTCCTCCCGTTGCTTTTGGGGTTCTATGGGCTACACGTAGGAATCTTTGGTGGTGGCACCTGATGTTCGGGGATCCGGAGTCACACCCAGACCTGCTCCACAGGCCTCCTTTTACTTTTCTCTTCGGATTCATTTTTTTTTTTTTTTTTTTGAGACAGAGTCTCGGTTTGTTGCCCAGGCTAGAGTGAGTGCCGTGGCGTCAGCCTAGCTCACAGCAACTTCAAACTCCTGGGCTCGAGTGATCCTTCTGCCTCAGCCTCCCGGGTAGCTGGGACTGCAGGCATGCGCCACCATGCCCCGCTAATTTTTTATATATATATCAGTTGGCCAATTAATTTCTTTCTATTTATAGTAGAGACGGGGTCTCGCTCTTGCTCAGGCTGGTTTTGAACTCCTGACCTTGAGCAATCCGCCCGCCTCGGCCTCCCAAGAGCTAGGATTACAGGCGTGAGCCACAGCGCCCGGCCGGATTCATTATTTTTAAAAAGTGTCTCTTATCTCTATTATTGCATTTTCTTTTCTCTCTCTTTTCAAGCAGATGATGGGAGTCCAAGTATTAAGGTGACATGTGTTGCCCGTGCCCCCCTCCCCCCCCCGTGTTCTTATTCATTTACCCCTCATGTTGTTCCAGCATATTGTGGGGGCACCAATGTTAAGGACGGGTGCGTTGCCCTCTCCCAGCCTCCCCCCTCGGGTCAGAGCTTCAAGTGCGCCCATCCCCCAGTCGGTGCGTACCCACCCCATTCCTAATGGATGTGTATGCCCATCCCCTCCCCCCACCCGCCCGACACCCACCCGAAGAAGGTGATTCCTCTGTGTCCACTTAGGTGTCCATGGGTTCGTACCCATTTGCTGGTGAGCGCGAGCACGTGGTGCTCGTGTGTCCATTCTTGGGATACTTGGCTTACTGGAACGGGTTCCAGCTCTGGCCAGGAGAACCACGAGAGGTGCCCCCTCACCGCTGCTCCTCATAGCCGAATAGCACTCCGTGGTGTCCACGCGCCACATTTTATTTACCCACTCGTGGGTCGATGGGCACTCGGGTGGCTTCCAGGTCTTTGCGATTGTGACTTGTGCCCTGACACTAACCCTAACCCTTACCCAGCCCGTCTCCTCCACGGCCCCTGCCTGACTGACTCCTTCCCGCCCGGCCTATCACCTGTCACCGTCCTCTGCCCCTGCCTGACACGCTCCTCCCCGCCCGGGCCGTCACCGTCCTCGGCCCCTGCCTGACGGGGCTCCTCCGTGGCCTGGGCCTTCCAAGGGCTTGGTGTGGACGCTGGTTCCAGGACGCCCTCCCAGGAACCCGGTAGCAGGGCGGCCGCAGCGTCTCGCGCAACCCAACCGTCCGCCGGCTGGCCGCCGTCGCTAAGTGGCCTGCGGGGGACGTGCTCCCGCTGTGCCGTGGGGGCCCAGCCTGGTGTCTTCTCTGAGGCCCCGCGGCTGCCGCTCCCCGCAAGGGGATAGCCGCGGAGGTGGGGACCGCCTCCTCATGGGGACGTACACCCAGCTCTCCACGTCGGATTCCGGGGCTCTCTGTCCTGCCAGAAGGCCCAGCCGGCCTGCGGGTCCTCAGAGTGGCAAAAACATCCGAAAACTGAGATTGAGGGTCCGGTGGGTGTCTGCACTTTTGTGCTGGGCACCCCAGGGAGGCCCGGGGGCTGGCTGGACAACGCGGTCTGCTGGGCTGGGGGGGGGTTTGGAGGAGCAACTGATGCCCTTTGCACTTTGGGTAGCAAGTGTCTGAGGTGTCTCTGGGCCCTGTGCCATGTGGGGGCGGGGGCGGGGGCGGGGTGGGAGGAGGAGGAGGAGGAGGAGGAGGAGGAGGAGGTGGGAAGGGCCCGGGCCTGCAGTCGTGTTCCCCGGGGTGGCACAGCATGTGGCTTCTTCCACAGGCTGCTTGGCCTGGGCTCCCTGCACCTGGGCCTTTGGAGGACTGGCCCTGTGCTTGCCAACACTTCCTGCAGGGACCCAGAGCTGGGAGGTTGCATCTCTCAGCCCTGGGTCGGGCAGAGCCCCAGCGGGCCATGCCCACAACCTCTCTCAGCAGGGGTCCCCCAGAAGGCTCCTTTGGGACCAGGATTCTCTTGCGGGTGACTCTTTAAGGTCTGGCCCCTGGATGGAGGGGCACCAGGAGTAGAGGAGCAGGAAGGGGAAGGGGGTGGCCATGCGAGGGGACACTTTCAGGCCAAGTCCCAGCTTCAGTCTGATCCTCCTGGGAACCCCGGGGTGGACATCACACCTCCTGGTTGCCCCGCTCTGAGACAAGGAGCCGGGCTTCGCATTCCCACAGCAGCCAGTCGTGGGCTGAGGACACCTGGGGCGTTGGGAACTCCCTGGCTTCTCCTTGGTTTAACATCTGGAGCTGCTTGTGAATTGTGCCGCCACACACACCCGAGTGCAGGTGTCTTCTGCACAGACTGCGGGCCTCGCTCTTCTGAATGCCGCTAGCTCGCGACCCACCCACGGGTGAACCTGGTCAGGGTACTTTCTCTCAGGGGCAGACTCTGATCCGGGCGGGCTACCGGTGTCTCTGTTTGCTCCTTTCTTTCTTCCACTTCGGGAAAGGCTTCCTTACTGGGTGTGGAAATCTCCTATGCCTTTCCTCGCCTATTCTGTCAGCTCTAAAATTCTCTTTCGGTTGCCACCCTCACAGATGGATTAGGAAACTCTTTGCGGTGCACTCATTAGTGAAATGACCTCAATGACGCTGGAATCCAATATCTAATCGCCAATTTTTAGCGAGTCCACACGCCAGGGTGGTCGGGGTCCAATGCAGCCCCGGCCAGGCCCAGGCCCCTTGGACTGGGCCACAGGAGGACACAGAGGAGGGTCCCGGCCCCCACGGTAGGTAGAGGTGCGGGCAGTTCTCCAAGGGCTTGGGTGTTTTCCAGAGGGAGGAGATGGAGGGGACTGATTTCTTCAGCGCCCCACAAACCACGCCACCCCACCCCACCCATGGGACACATCCCGAGAGAGAGAGAGAGAGAGAGAGAGAGACGCCCCATACACTGGCTCCCCTCCCCCGTGCGCTGTGCCCCAGCCCTGGCCCGGGGGAATAGGCGGCCGCCGGGCCACAGGGTGGGGGGCGCAGCTGAAAGGGGTTGTGGGGGAGGGCCGCCCCTGGCTGGGGTCAAAGGGCGAGCGCCCCGCCCCTCCCGCCCGTGCGCAGTCAGCGGCCCCGGCGCGCTGGGGGTGGGGGGCGGGGAGGTGAAGGAGGCCAGGCGAGGAGAGGAGGGGGGCTGGAAGGGCTCCACCTTGGCGGGTCCAGCCGTGGAGGCGCATCTTGTGTGAGTGTGAGTGAGTGAGTGCGTGTGAGTGTGAGTGTGTGTGTATACAGAGACAGCCCCCAACCCCGGCCCGCCGCTCCCTGCCCGCCCCGCCCGTCACCCCCGTCCCTCGGAGCCCGCGGGACCCGGCCGGCGAACTCAACAGGCCCGACCCGGCGCGGGGCCTGGGGCGGGAGGAGGCGGCGGGGAAGCGCAGAGAGGCTCGGCTTCTTGAGCGGGGCAGGGGCGCCCTCCGCCGTCCACGGCCACACCACCCCGAACGCGCCCGATCCCGTCTGGTCTCGGAAGCTAAGCAGGGTCGGGCCTGGTTAGAACTTGGATGGGAGACCGCCCGGGAATACCGGGTGCCGTAGGCTTCTTCTTTTTTTTTTTGCCTCTGGTTCTGTCGCGTTTCTGGGAGTGCGGGGGCGGCCCGGGGTGGGGGTGACCCCCACCCTCAGCGCCCGCCGCGGTGCCTGGCGCCCCAGCCCGCACCGTGGGGCCTCCTCTTGTCCCGAGCCGTGACACCGCCGCCACGCGGCAGCATGCGTGGCTTCTGGACTGTCAGGTCTCAGACCAAAGGTCTGCTCTGTGGGAGCCGACACGCTGGAGGAAACCTTGAGAGTCTGAGAGGGGAGGGAGTTCCAGAAGAAGGCCAGGATGTCATTTTGAGGGAGTATGTGACCAGAACTCCTCCCGTTGCTTTTGGGGTTCTATGGGCTACACGTAGGAATCTTTGGTGGTGGCACCTGATGTTCGGGGATCCGGAGTCACACCCAGACCTGCTCCACAGGCCTCCTTTTACTTTTCTCTTCGGATTCATTTTTTTTTTTTTTTTTTGAGACAGAGTCTCGGTTTGTTGCCCAGGCTAGAGTGAGTGCCGTGGCGTCAGCCTAGCTCACAGCAACTTCAAACTCCTGGGCTCGAGTGATCCTTCTGCCTCAGCCTCCCGGGTAGCTGGGACTGCAGGCATGCGCCACCATGCCCCGCTAATTTTTTATATATATATCAGTTGGCCAATTAATTTCTTTCTATTTATAGTAGAGACGGGGTCTCGCTCTTGCTCAGGCTGGTTTTGAACTCCTGACCTTGAGCAATCCGCCCGCCTCGGCCTCCCAAGAGCTAGGATTACAGGCGTGAGCCACAGCGCCCGGCCGGATTCATTATTTTTAAAAAGTGTCTCTTATCTCTATTATTGCATTTTCTTTTCTCTCTCTTTTCAAGCAGATGATGGGAGTCCAAGTATTAAGGTGACATGTGTTGCCCGTGCCCCCCTCCCCCCCCCGTGTTCTTATTCATTTACCCCTCATGTTGTTCCAGCATATTGTGGGGGCACCAATGTTAAGGACGGGTGCGTTGCCCTCTCCCAGCCTCCCCCCTCGGGTCAGAGCTTCAAGTGCGCCCATCCCCCAGTCGGTGCGTACCCACCCCATTCCTAATGGATGTGTATGCCCATCCCCTCCCCCCACCCGCCCGACACCCACCCGAAGAAGGTGATTCCTCTGTGTCCACTTAGGTGTCCATGGGTTCGTACCCATTTGCTGGTGAGCGCGAGCACGTGGTGCTCGTGTGTCCATTCTTGGGATACTTGGCTTACTGGAACGGGTTCCAGCTCTGGCCAGGAGAACCACGAGAGGTGCCCCCTCACCGCTGCTCCTCATAGCCGAATAGCACTCCGTGGTGTCCACGCGCCACATTTTATTTACCCACTCGTGGGTCGATGGGCACTCGGGTGGCTTCCAGGTCTTTGCGATTGTGACTTGTGCCCTGACACTAACCCTAACCCTTACCCAGCCCGTCTCCTCCACGGCCCCTGCCTGACTGACTCCTTCCCGCCCGGCCTATCACCTGTCACCGTCCTCTGCCCCTGCCTGACACGCTCCTCCCCGCCCGGGCCGTCACCGTCCTCGGCCCCTGCCTGACGGGGCTCCTCCGTGGCCTGGGCCTTCCAAGGGCTTGGTGTGGACGCTGGTTCCAGGACGCCCTCCCAGGAACCCGGTAGCAGGGCGGCCGCAGCGTCTCGCGCAACCCAACCGTCCGCCGGCTGGCCGCCGTCGCTAAGTGGCCTGCGGGGGACGTGCTCCCGCTGTGCCGTGGGGGCCCAGCCTGGTGTCTTCTCTGAGGCCCCGCGGCTGCCGCTCCCCGCAAGGGGATAGCCGCGGAGGTGGGGACCGCCTCCTCATGGGGACGTACACCCAGCTCTCCACGTCGGATTCCGGGGCTCTCTGTCCTGCCAGAAGGCCCAGCCGGCCTGCGGGTCCTCAGAGTGGCAAAAACATCCGAAAACTGAGATTGAGGGTCCGGTGGGTGTCTGCACTTTTGTGCTGGGCACCCCAGGGAGGCCCGGGGGCTGGCTGGACAACGCGGTCTGCTGGGCTGGGGGGGGGTTTGGAGGAGCAACTGATGCCCTTTGCACTTTGGGTAGCAAGTGTCTGAGGTGTCTCTGGGCCCTGTGCCATGTGGGGGCGGGGGCGGGGGCGGGGTGGGAGGAGGAGGAGGAGGAGGAGGAGGAGGAGGAGGTGGGAAGGGCCCGGGCCTGCAGTCGTGTTCCCCGGGGTGGCACAGCATGTGGCTTCTTCCACAGGCTGCTTGGCCTGGGCTCCCTGCACCTGGGCCTTTGGAGGACTGGCCCTGTGCTTGCCAACACTTCCTGCAGGGACCCAGAGCTGGGAGGTTGCATCTCTCAGCCCTGGGTCGGGCAGAGCCCCAGCGGGCCATGCCCACAACCTCTCTCAGCAGGGGTCCCCCAGAAGGCTCCTTTGGGACCAGGATTCTCTTGCGGGTGACTCTTTAAGGTCTGGCCCCTGGATGGAGGGGCACCAGGAGTAGAGGAGCAGGAAGGGGAAGGGGGTGGCCATGCGAGGGGACACTTTCAGGCCAAGTCCCAGCTTCAGTCTGATCCTCCTGGGAACCCCGGGGTGGACATCACACCTCCTGGTTGCCCCGCTCTGAGACAAGGAGCCGGGCTTCGCATTCCCACAGCAGCCAGTCGTGGGCTGAGGACACCTGGGGCGTTGGGAACTCCCTGGCTTCTCCTTGGTTTAACATCTGGAGCTGCTTGTGAATTGTGCCGCCACACACACCCGAGTGCAGGTGTCTTCTGCACAGACTGCGGGCCTCGCTCTTCTGAATGCCGCTAGCTCGCGACCCACCCACGGGTGAACCTGGTCAGGGTACTTTCTCTCAGGGGCAGACTCTGATCCGGGCGGGCTACCGGTGTCTCTGTTTGCTCCTTTCTTTCTTCCACTTCGGGAAAGGCTTCCTTACTGGGTGTGGAAATCTCCTATGCCTTTCCTCGCCTATTCTGTCAGCTCTAAAATTCTCTTTCGGTTGCCACCCTCACAGATGGATTAGGAAACTCTTTGCGGTGCACTCATTAGTGAAATGACCTCAATGACGCTGGAATCCAATATCTAATCGCCAATTTTTAGCGAGTCCACACGCCAGGGTGGTCGGGGTCCAATGCAGCCCCGGCCAGGCCCAGGCCCCTTGGACTGGGCCACAGGAGGACACAGAGGAGGGTCCCGGCCCCCACGGTAGGTAGAGGTGCGGGCAGTTCTCCAAGGGCTTGGGTGTTTTCCAGAGAGAGGAGATGGAGGGGACTGATTTCTTCAGCGCCCCACAAACCACGCCACCCCACCCCACCCATGGGACACATCCCGAGAGAGAGAGAGAGAGAGAGAGAGAGAGAGAGACAGACGCCCCATACACTGGCTCCCCTCCCCCGTGCGCTGTGCCCCAGCCCTGGCCCGGGGGAATAGGCGGCCGCCGGGCCACAGGGTGGGGGGCGCAGCTGAAAGGGGTTGTGGGGGAGGGCCGCCCCTGGCTGGGGTCAAAGGGCGAGCGCCCCGCCCCTCCCGCCCGTGCGCAGTCAGCGGCCCCGGCGCGCTGGGGGTGGGGGGCGGGGAGGTGAAGGAGGCCAGGCGAGGAGAGGAGGGGGGCTGGAAGGGCTCCACCTTGGCGGGTCCAGCCGTGGAGGCGCATCTTGTGTGAGTGTGAGTGAGTGAGTGCGTGTGAGTGTGAGTGTGTGTGTATACAGAGACAGCCCCCAACCCCGGCCCGCCGCTCCCTGCCCGCCCCGCCCGTCACCCCCGTCCCTCGGAGCCCGCGGGACCCGGCCGGCGAACTCAACAGGCCCGACCCGGCGCGGGGCCTGGGGCGGGAGGAGGCGGCGGGGAAGCGCAGAGAGGCTCGGCTTCTTGAGCGGGGCAGGGGCGCCCTCCGCCGTCCACGGCCACACCACCCCGAACGCGCCCGATCCCGTCTGGTCTCGGAAGCTAAGCAGGGTCGGGCCTGGTTAGAACTTGGATGGGAGACCGCCCGGGAATACCGGGTGCCGTAGGCTTCTTCTTTTTTTTTTTGCCTCTGGTTCTGTCGCGTTTCTGGGAGTGCGGGGGCGGCCCGGGGTGGGGGTGACCCCCACCCTCAGCGCCCGCCGCGGTGCCTGGCGCCCCAGCCCGCACCGTGGGGCCTCCTCTTGTCCCGAGCCGTGACACCGCCGCCACGCGGCAGCATGCGTGGCTTCTGGACTGTCAGGTCTCAGACCAAAGGTCTGCTCTGTGGGAGCCGACACGCTGGAGGAAACCTTGAGAGTCTGAGAGGGGAGGGAGTTCCAGAAGAAGGCCAGGATGTCATTTTGAGGGAGTATGTGACCAGAACTCCTCCCGTTGCTTTTGGGGTTCTATGGGCTACACGTAGGAATCTTTGGTGGTGGCACCTGATGTTCGGGGATCCGGAGTCACACCCAGACCTGCTCCACAGGCCTCCTTTTACTTTTCTCTTCGGATTCATTTTTTTTTTTTTTTTTTTGAGACAGAGTCTCGGTTTGTTGCCCAGGCTAGAGTGAGTGCCGTGGCGTCAGCCTAGCTCACAGCAACTTCAAACTCCTGGGCTCGAGTGATCCTTCTGCCTCAGCCTCCCGGGTAGCTGGGACTGCAGGCATGCGCCACCATGCCCCGCTAATTTTTTATATATATATCAGTTGGCCAATTAATTTCTTTCTATTTATAGTAGAGACGGGGTCTCGCTCTTGCTCAGGCTGGTTTTGAACTCCTGACCTTGAGCAATCCGCCCGCCTCGGCCTCCCAAGAGCTAGGATTACAGGCGTGAGCCACAGCGCCCGGCCGGATTCATTATTTTTAAAAAGTGTCTCTTATCTCTATTATTGCATTTTCTTTTCTCTCTCTTTTCAAGCAGATGATGGGAGTCCAAGTATTAAGGTGACATGTGTTGCCCGTGCCCCCCTCCCCCCCCCGTGTTCTTATTCATTTACCCCTCATGTTGTTCCAGCATATTGTGGGGGCACCAATGTTAAGGACGGGTGCGTTGCCCTCTCCCAGCCTCCCCCCTCGGGTCAGAGCTTCAAGTGCGCCCATCCCCCAGTCGGTGCGTACCCACCCCATTCCTAATGGATGTGTATGCCCATCCCCTCCCCCCACCCGCCCGACACCCACCCGAAGAAGGTGATTCCTCTGTGTCCACTTAGGTGTCCATGGGTTCGTACCCATTTGCTGGTGAGCGCGAGCACGTGGTGCTCGTGTGTCCATTCTTGGGATACTTGGCTTACTGGAACGGGTTCCAGCTCTGGCCAGGAGAACCACGAGAGGTGCCCCCTCACCGCTGCTCCTCATAGCCGAATAGCACTCCGTGGTGTCCACGCGCCACATTTTATTTACCCACTCGTGGGTCGATGGGCACTCGGGTGGCTTCCAGGTCTTTGCGATTGTGACTTGTGCCCTGACACTAACCCTAACCCTTACCCAGCCCGTCTCCTCCACGGCCCCTGCCTGACTGACTCCTTCCCGCCCGGCCTATCACCTGTCACCGTCCTCTGCCCCTGCCTGACACGCTCCTCCCCGCCCGGGCCGTCACCGTCCTCGGCCCCTGCCTGACGGGGCTCCTCCGTGGCCTGGGCCTTCCAAGGGCTTGGTGTGGACGCTGGTTCCAGGACGCCCTCCCAGGAACCCGGTAGCAGGGCGGCCGCAGCGTCTCGCGCAACCCAACCGTCCGCCGGCTGGCCGCCGTCGCTAAGTGGCCTGCGGGGGACGTGCTCCCGCTGTGCCGTGGGGGCCCAGCCTGGTGTCTTCTCTGAGGCCCCGCGGCTGCCGCTCCCCGCAAGGGGATAGCCGCGGAGGTGGGGACCGCCTCCTCATGGGGACGTACACCCAGCTCTCCACGTCGGATTCCGGGGCTCTCTGTCCTGCCAGAAGGCCCAGCCGGCCTGCGGGTCCTCAGAGTGGCAAAAACATCCGAAAACTGAGATTGAGGGTCCGGTGGGTGTCTGCACTTTTGTGCTGGGCACCCCAGGGAGGCCCGGGGGCTGGCTGGACAACGCGGTCTGCTGGGCTGGGGGGGGTTTGGAGGAGCAACTGATGCCCTTTGCACTTTGGGTAGCAAGTGTCTGAGGTGTCTCTGGGCCCTGTGCCATGTGGGGGCGGGGGCGGGGGCGGGGTGGGAGGAGGAGGAGGAGGAGGAGGAGGAGGAGGAGGTGGGAAGGGCCCGGGCCTGCAGTCGTGTTCCCCGGGGTGGCACAGCATGTGGCTTCTTCCACAGGCTGCTTGGCCTGGGCTCCCTGCACCTGGGCCTTTGGAGGACTGGCCCTGTGCTTGCCAACACTTCCTGCAGGGACCCAGAGCTGGGAGGTTGCATCTCTCAGCCCTGGGTCGGGCAGAGCCCCAGCGGGCCATGCCCACAACCTCTCTCAGCAGGGGTCCCCCAGAAGGCTCCTTTGGGACCAGGATTCTCTTGCGGGTGACTCTTTAAGGTCTGGCCCCTGGATGGAGGGGCACCAGGAGTAGAGGAGCAGGAAGGGGAAGGGGGTGGCCATGCGAGGGGACACTTTCAGGCCAAGTCCCAGCTTCAGTCTGATCCTCCTGGGAACCCCGGGGTGGACATCACACCTCCTGGTTGCCCCGCTCTGAGACAAGGAGCCGGGCTTCGCATTCCCACAGCAGCCAGTCGTGGGCTGAGGACACCTGGGGCGTTGGGAACTCCCTGGCTTCTCCTTGGTTTAACATCTGGAGCTGCTTGTGAATTGTGCCGCCACACACACCCGAGTGCAGGTGTCTTCTGCACAGACTGCGGGCCTCCCTCTTCTGAATGCCGCTAGCTCGCGACCCACCCACGGGTGAACCTGGTCAGGGTACTTTCTCTCAGGGGCAGACTCTGATCCGGGCGGGCTACCGGTGTCTCTGTTTGCTCCTTTCTTTCTTCCACTTCGGGAAAGGCTTCCTTACTGGGTGTGGAAATCTCCTATGCCTTTCCTCGCCTATTCTGTCAGCTCTAAAATTCTCTTTCGGTTGCCACCCTCACAGATGGATTAGGAAACTCTTTGCGGTGCACTCATTAGTGAAATGACCTCAATGACGCTGGAATCCAATATCTAATCGCCAATTTTTAGCGAGTCCACACGCCAGGGTGGTCGGGGTCCAATGCAGCCCCGGCCAGGCCCAGGCCCCTTGGACTGGGCCACAGGAGGACACAGAGGAGGGTCCCGGTCCCCACGGTAGGTAGAGGTGCGGGCAGTTCTCCAAGGGCTTGGGTGTTTTCCAGAGGGAGGAGATGGAGGGGACTGATTTCTTCAGCGCCCCACAAACCACGCCACCCCACCCCACCCATGGGACACATCCCGAGAGAGAGAGAGAGACGCCCCATACACTGGCTCCCCTCCCCGTGCGCTGTGCCCCAGCCCTGGCCCGGGGGAATAGGCGGCCGCCGGGCCACAGGGTGGGGGGCGCAGCTGAAAGGGGTTGTGGGGGAGGGCCGCCCCTGGCTGGGGTCAAAGGGCGAGCGCCCCGCCCCTCCCGCCCGTGCGCAGTCAGCGGCCCCGGCGCGCTGGGGGTGGGGGGCGGGGAGGTGAAGGAGGCCAGGCGAGGAGAGGAGGGGGGCTGGAAGGGCTCCACCTTGGCGGGTCCAGCCGTGGAGGCGCATCTTGTGTGAGTGTGAGTGAGTGAGTGCGTGTGAGTGTGAGTGTGTGTGTATACAGAGACAGCCCCCAACCCCGGCCCGCCGCTCCCTGCCCGCCCCGCCCGTCACCCCCGTCCCTCGGAGCCCGCGGGACCCGGCCGGCGAACTCAACAGGCCCGACCCGGCGCGGGGCCTGGGGCGGGAGGAGGCGGCGGGGAAGCGCAGAGAGGCTCGGCTTCTTGAGCGGGGCAGGGGCGCCCTCCGCCGTCCACGGCCACACCACCCCGAACGCGCCCGATCCCGTCTGGTCTCGGAAGCTAAGCAGGGTCGGGCCTGGTTAGAACTTGGATGGGAGACCGCCCGGGAATACCGGGTGCCGTAGGCTTCTTCTTTTTTTTTTTGCCTCTGGTTCTGTCGCGTTTCTGGGAGTGCGGGGGCGGCCCGGGGTGGGGGTGACCCCCACCCTCAGCGCCCGCCGCGGTGCCTGGCGCCCCAGCCCGCACCGTGGGGCCTCCTCTTGTCCCGAGCCGTGACACCGCCGCCACGCGGCAGCATGCGTGGCTTCTGGACTGTCAGGTCTCAGACCAAAGGTCTGCTCTGTGGGAGCCGACACGCTGGAGGAAACCTTGAGAGTCTGAGAGGGGAGGGAGTTCCAGAAGAAGGCCAGGATGTCATTTTGAGGGAGTATGTGACCAGAACTCCTCCCGTTGCTTTTGGGGTTCTATGGGCTACACGTAGGAATCTTTGGTGGTGGCACCTGATGTTCGGGGATCCGGAGTCACACCCAGACCTGCTCCACAGGCCTCCTTTTACTTTTCTCTTCGGATTCATTTTTTTTTTTTTTTTTTTGAGACAGAGTCTCGGTTTGTTGCCCAGGCTAGAGTGAGTGCCGTGGCGTCAGCCTAGCTCACAGCAACTTCAAACTCCTGGGCTCGAGTGATCCTTCTGCCTCAGCCTCCCGGGTAGCTGGGACTGCAGGCATGCGCCACCATGCCCCGCTAATTTTTTATATATATATCAGTTGGCCAATTAATTTCTTTCTATTTATAGTAGAGACGGGGTCTCGCTCTTGCTCAGGCTGGTTTTGAACTCCTGACCTTGAGCAATCCGCCCGCCTCGGCCTCCCAAGAGCTAGGATTACAGGCGTGAGCCACAGCGCCCGGCCGGATTCATTATTTTTAAAAAGTGTCTCTTATCTCTATTATTGCATTTTCTTTTCTCTCTCTTTTCAAGCAGATGATGGGAGTCCAAGTATTAAGGTGACATGTGTTGCCCGTGCCCCCCTCCCCCCCCCGTGTTCTTATTCATTTACCCCTCATGTTGTTCCAGCATATTGTGGGGGCACCAATGTTAAGGACGGGTGCGTTGCCCTCTCCCAGCCTCCCCCCTCGGGTCAGAGCTTCAAGTGCGCCCATCCCCCAGTCGGTGCGTACCCACCCCATTCCTAATGGATGTGTATGCCCATCCCCTCCCCCCACCCGCCCGACACCCACCCGAAGAAGGTGATTCCTCTGTGTCCACTTAGGTGTCCATGGGTTCGTACCCATTTGCTGGTGAGCGCGAGCACGTGGTGCTCGTGTGTCCATTCTTGGGATACTTGGCTTACTGGAACGGGTTCCAGCTCTGGCCAGGAGAACCACGAGAGGTGCCCCCTCACCGCTGCTCCTCATAGCCGAATAGCACTCCGTGGTGTCCACGCGCCACATTTTATTTACCCACTCGTGGGTCGATGGGCACTCGGGTGGCTTCCAGGTCTTTGCGATTGTGACTTGTGCCCTGACACTAACCCTAACCCTTACCCAGCCCGTCTCCTCCACGGCCCCTGCCTGACTGACTCCTTCCCGCCCGGCCTATCACCTGTCACCGTCCTCTGCCCCTGCCTGACACGCTCCTCCCCGCCCGGGCCGTCACCGTCCTC
Organism: Microcebus murinus; assembly: GCF_040939455.1. Classification (NCBI taxonomy): domain Eukaryota; kingdom Metazoa; phylum Chordata; class Mammalia; order Primates; family Cheirogaleidae; genus Microcebus; species Microcebus murinus. Next base: position 94,097 of record NW_027438989.1, on the reverse strand, counting down.
GGCCCCTGCCTGACGGGGCTCCTCCGTGGCCTGGGCCTTCCAAGGGCTTGGTGTGGACGCTGGTTCCAGGACGCCCTCCCAGGAACCCGGTAGCAGGGCGGCCGCAGCGTCTCGCGCAACCCAACCGTCCGCCGGCTGGCCGCCGTCGCTAAGTGGCCTGCGGGGGACGTGCTCCCGCTGTGCCGTGGGGGCCCAGCCTGGTGTCTTCTCTGAGGCCCCGCGGCTGCCGCTCCCCGCAAGGGGATAGCCGCGGAGGTGGGGACCGCCTCCTCATGGGGACGTACACCCAGCTCTCCACGTCGGATTCCGGGGCTCTCTGTCCTGCCAGAAGGCCCAGCCGGCCTGCGGGTCCTCAGAGTGGCAAAAACATCCGAAAACTGAGATTGAGGGTCCGGTGGGTGTCTGCACTTTTGTGCTGGGCACCCCAGGGAGGCCCGTGGGCTGGCTGGACAACGCGGTCTGCTGGGCTGGGGGGGGGTTTGGAGGAGCAACTGATGCCCTTTGCACTTTGGGTAGCAAGTGTCTGAGGTGTCTCTGGGCCCTGTGCCATGTGGGGGCGGGGGCGGGGGCGGGGTGGGAGGAGGAGGAGGAGGAGGAGGAGGAGGAGGAGGAGGTGGGAAGGGCCCGGGCCTGCAGTCGTGTTCCCCGGGGTGGCACAGCATGTGGCTTCTTCCACAGGCTGCTTGGCCTGGGCTCCCTGCACCTGGGCCTTTGGAGGACTGGCCCTGTGCTTGCCAACACTTCCTGCAGGGACCCAGAGCTGGGAGGTTGCATCTCTCAGCCCTGGGTCGGGCAGAGCCCCAGCGGGCCATGCCCACAACCTCTCTCAGCAGGGGTCCCCCAGAAGGCTCCTTTGGGACCAGGATTCTCTTGCGGGTGACTCTTTAAGGTCTGGCCCCTGGATGGAGGGGCACCAGGAGTAGAGGAGCAGGAAGGGGAAGGGGGTGGCCATGCGAGGGGACACTTTCAGGCCAAGTCCCAGCTTCAGTCTGATCCTCCTGGGAACCCCGGGGTGGACATCACACCTCCTGGTTGCCCCGCTCTGAGACAAGGAGCCGGGCTTCGCATTCCCACAGCAGCCAGTCGTGGGCTGAGGACACCTGGGGCGTTGGGAACTCCCTGGCTTCTCCTTGGTTTAACATCTGGAGCTGCTTGTGAATTGTGCCGCCACACACACCCGAGTGCAGGTGTCTTCTGCACAGACTGCGGGCCTCCCTCTTCTGAATGCCGCTAGCTCGCGACCCACCCACGGGTGAACCTGGTCAGGGTACTTTCTCTCAGGGGCAGACTCTGATCCGGGCGGGCTACCGGTGTCTCTGTTTGCTCCTTTCTTTCTTCCACTTCGGGAAAGGCTTCCTTACTGGGTGTGGAAATCTCCTATGCCTTTCCTCGCCTATTCTGTCAGCTCTAAAATTCTCTTTCGGTTGCCACCCTCACAGATGGATTAGGAAACTCTTTGCGGTGCACTCATTAGTGAAATGACCTCAATGACGCTGGAATCCAATATCTAATCGCCAATTTTTAGCGAGTCCACACGCCAGGGTGGTCGGGGTCCAATGCAGCCCCGGCCAGGCCCAGGCCCCTTGGACTGGGCCACAGGAGGACACAGAGGAGGGTCCCGGTCCCCACGGTAGGTAGAGGTGCGGGCAGTTCTCCAAGGGCTTGGGTGTTTTCCAGAGGGAGGAGATGGAGGGGACTGATTTCTTCAGCGCCCCACAAACCACGCCACCCCACCCCACCCATGGGACACATCCCGAGAGAGAGAGAGAGACGCCCCATACACTGGCTCCCCTCCCCCGTGCGCTGTGCCCCAGCCCTGGCCCGGGGGAATAGGCGGCCGCCGGGCCACAGGGTGGGGGGCGCAGCTGAAAGGGGTTGTGGGGGAGGGCCGCCCCTGGCTGGGGTCAAAGGGCGAGCGCCCCGCCCCTCCCGCCCGTGCGCAGTCAGCGGCCCCGGCGCGCTGGGGGTGGGGGGCGGGGAGGTGAAGGAGGCCAGGCGAGGAGAGGAGGGGGGCTGGAAGGGCTCCACCTTGGCGGGTCCAGCCGTGGAGGCGCATCTTGTGTGAGTGTGAGTGAGTGAGTGCGTGTGAGTGTGAGTGTGTGTGTATACAGAGACAGCCCCCAACCCCGGCCCGCCGCTCCCTGCCCGCCCCGCCCGTCACCCCCGTCCCTCGGAGCCCGCGGGACCCGGCCGGCGAACTCAACAGGCCCGACCCGGCGCGGGGCCTGGGGCGGGAGGAGGCGGCGGGGAAGCGCAGAGAGGCTCGGCTTCTTGAGCGGGGCAGGGGGGCCCTCCGCCGTCCACGGCCACACCACCCCGAACGCGCCCGATCCCGTCTGGTCTCGGAAGCTAAGCAGGGTCGGGCCTGGTTAGAACTTGGATGGGAGACCGCCCGGGAATACCGGGTGCCGTAGGCTTCTTCTTTTTTTTTTTGCCTCTGGTTCTGTCGCGTTTCTGGGAGTGCGGGGGCGGCCCGGGGTGGGGGTGACCCCCACCCTCAGCGCCCGCCGCGGTGCCTGGCGCCCCAGCCCGCACCGTGGGGCCTCCTCTTGTCCCGAGCCGTGACACCGCCGCCACGCGGCAGCATGCGTGGCTTCTGGACTGTCAGGTCTCAGACCAAAGGTCTGCTCTGTGGGAGCCGACACGCTGGAGGAAACCTTGAGAGTCTGAGAGGGGAGGGAGTTCCAGAAGAAGGCCAGGATGTCATTTTGAGGGAGTATGTGACCAGAACTCCTCCCGTTGCTTTTGGGGTTCTATGGGCTACACGTAGGAATCTTTGGTGGTGGCACCTGATGTTCGGGGATCCGGAGTCACACCCAGACCTGCTCCACAGGCCTCCTTTTACTTTTCTCTTCGGATTCATTTTTTTTTTTTTTTTTTTTGAGACAGAGTCTCGGTTTGTTGCCCAGGCTAGAGTGAGTGCCGTGGCGTCAGCCTAGCTCACAGCAACTTCAAACTCCTGGGCTCGAGTGATCCTTCTGCCTCAGCCTCCCGGGTAGCTGGGACTGCAGGCATGCGCCACCATGCCCCGCTAATTTTTTATATATATATCAGTTGGCCAATTAATTTCTTTCTATTTATAGTAGAGACGGGGTCTCGCTCTTGCTCAGGCTGGTTTTGAACTCCTGACCTTGAGCAATCCGCCCGCCTCGGCCTCCCAAGAGCTAGGATTACAGGCGTGAGCCACAGCGCCCGGCCGGATTCATTATTTTTAAAAAGTGTCTCTTATCTCTATTATTGCATTTTCTTTTCTCTCTCTTTTCAAGCAGATGATGGGAGTCCAAGTATTAAGGTGACATGTGTTGCCCGTGCCCCCCTCCCCCCCCCGTGTTCTTATTCATTTACCCCTCATGTTGTTCCAGCATATTGTGGGGGCACCAATGTTAAGGACGGGTGCGTTGCCCTCTCCCAGCCTCCCCCCTCGGGTCAGAGCTTCAAGTGCGCCCATCCCCCAGTCGGTGCGTACCCACCCCATTCCTAATGGATGTGTATGCCCATCCCCTCCCCCCACCCGCCCGACACCCACCCGAAGAAGGTGATTCCTCTGTGTCCACTTAGGTGTCCATGGGTTCGTACCCATTTGCTGGTGAGCGCGAGCACGTGGTGCTCGTGTGTCCATTCTTGGGATACTTGGCTTACTGGAACGGGTTCCAGCTCTGGCCAGGAGAACCACGAGAGGTGCCCCCTCACCGCTGCTCCTCATAGCCGAATAGCACTCCGTGGTGTCCACGCGCCACATTTTATTTACCCACTCGTGGGTCGATGGGCACTCGGGTGGCTTCCAGGTCTTTGCGATTGTGACTTGTGCCCTGACACTAACCCTAACCCTTACCCAGCCCGTCTCCTCCACGGCCCCTGCCTGACTGACTCCTTCCCGCCCGGCCTATCACCTGTCACCGTCCTCTGCCCCTGCCTGACACGCTCCTCCCCGCCCGGGCCGTCACCGTCCTCGGCCCCTGCCTGACGGGGCTCCTCCGTGGCCTGGGCCTTCCAAGGGCTTGGTGTGGACGCTGGTTCCAGGACGCCCTCCCAGGAACCCGGTAGCAGGGCGGCCGCAGCGTCTCGCGCAACCCAACCGTCCGCCGGCTGGCCGCCGTCGCTAAGTGGCCTGCGGGGGACGTGCTCCCGCTGTGCCGTGGGGGCCCAGCCTGGTGTCTTCTCTGAGGCCCCGCGGCTGCCGCTCCCCGCAAGGGGATAGCCGCGGAGGTGGGGACCGCCTCCTCATGGGGACGTACACCCAGCTCTCCACGTCGGATTCCGGGGCTCTCTGTCCTGCCAGAAGGCCCAGCCGGCCTGCGGGTCCTCAGAGTGGCAAAAACATCCGAAAACTGAGATTGAGGGTCCGGTGGGTGTCTGCACTTTTGTGCTGGGCACCCCAGGGAGGCCCGTGGGCTGGCTGGACAACGCGGTCTGCTGGGCTGGGGGGGGGTTTGGAGGAGCAACTGATGCCCTTTGCACTTTGGGTAGCAAGTGTCTGAGGTGTCTCTGGGCCCTGTGCCATGTGGGGGCGGGGGCGGGGGCGGGGTGGGAGGAGGAGGAGGAGGAGGAGGAGGAGGAGGAGGTGGGAAGGGCCCGGGCCTGCAGTCGTGTTCCCCGGGGTGGCACAGCATGTGGCTTCTTCCACAGGCTGCTTGGCCTGGGCTCCCTGCACCTGGGCCTTTGGAGGACTGGCCCTGTGCTTGCCAACACTTCCTGCAGGGACCCAGAGCTGGGAGGTTGCATCTCTCAGCCCTGGGTCGGGCAGAGCCCCAGCGGGCCATGCCCACAACCTCTCTCAGCAGGGGTCCCCCAGAAGGCTCCTTTGGGACCAGGATTCTCTTGCGGGTGACTCTTTAAGGTCTGGCCCCTGGATGGAGGGGCACCAGGAGTAGAGGAGCAGGAAGGGGAAGGGGGTGGCCATGCGAGGGGACACTTTCAGGCCAAGTCCCAGCTTCAGTCTGATCCTCCTGGGAACCCCGGGGTGGACATCACACCTCCTGGTTGCCCCGCTCTGAGACAAGGAGCCGGGCTTCGCATTCCCACAGCAGCCAGTCGTGGGCTGAGGACACCTGGGGCGTTGGGAACTCCCTGGCTTCTCCTTGGTTTAACATCTGGAGCTGCTTGTGAATTGTGCCGCCACACACACCCGAGTGCAGGTGTCTTCTGCACAGACTGCGGGCCTCCCTCTTCTGAATGCCGCTAGCTCGCGACCCACCCACGGGTGAACCTGGTCAGGGTACTTTCTCTCAGGGGCAGACTCTGATCCGGGCGGGCTACCGGTGTCTCTGTTTGCTCCTTTCTTTCTTCCACTTCGGGAAAGGCTTCCTTACTGGGTGTGGAAATCTCCTATGCCTTTCCTCGCCTATTCTGTCAGCTCTAAAATTCTCTTTCGGTTGCCACCCTCACAGATGGATTAGGAAACTCTTTGCGGTGCACTCATTAGTGAAATGACCTCAATGACGCTGGAATCCAATATCTAATCGCCAATTTTTAGCGAGTCCACACGCCAGGGTGGTCGGGGTCCAATGCAGCCCCGGCCAGGCCCAGGCCCCTTGGACTGGGCCACAGGAGGACACAGAGGAGGGTCCCGGTCCCCACGGTAGGTAGAGGTGCGGGCAGTTCTCCAAGGGCTTGGGTGTTTTCCAGAGGGAGGAGATGGAGGGGACTGATTTCTTCAGCGCCCCACAAACCACGCCACCCCACCCCACCCATGGGACACATCCCGAGAGAGAGAGAGAGACGCCCCATACACTGGCTCCCCTCCCCCGTGCGCTGTGCCCCAGCCCTGGCCCGGGGGAATAGGCGGCCGCCGGGCCACAGGGTGGGGGGCGCAGCTGAAAGGGGTTGTGGGGGAGGGCCGCCCCTGGCTGGGGTCAAAGGGCGAGCGCCCCGCCCCTCCCGCCCGTGCGCAGTCAGCGGCCCCGGCGCGCTGGGGGTGGGGGGCGGGGAGGTGAAGGAGGCCAGGCGAGGAGAGGAGGGGGGCTGGAAGGGCTCCACCTTGGCGGGTCCAGCCGTGGAGGCGCATCTTGTGTGAGTGTGAGTGAGTGAGTGCGTGTGAGTGTGAGTGTGTGTGTATACAGAGACAGCCCCCAACCCCGGCCCGCCGCTCCCTGCCCGCCCCGCCCGTCACCCCCGTCCCTCGGAGCCCGCGGGACCCGGCCGGCGAACTCAACAGGCCCGACCCGGCGCGGGGCCTGGGGCGGGAGGAGGCGGCGGGGAAGCGCAGAGAGGCTCGGCTTCTTGAGCGGGGCAGGGGCGCCCTCCGCCGTCCACGGCCACACCACCCCGAACGCGCCCGATCCCGTCTGGTCTCGGAAGCTAAGCAGGGTCGGGCCTGGTTAGAACTTGGATGGGAGACCGCCCGGGAATACCGGGTGCCGTAGGCTTCTTCTTTTTTTTTTTGCCTCTGGTTCTGTCGCGTTTCTGGGAGTGCGGGGGCGGCCCGGGGTGGGGGTGACCCCCACCCTCAGCGCCCGCCGCGGTGCCTGGCGCCCCAGCCCGCACCGTGGGGCCTCCTCTTGTCCCGAGCCGTGACACCGCCGCCACGCGGCAGCATGCGTGGCTTCTGGACTGTCAGGTCTCAGACCAAAGGTCTGCTCTGTGGGAGCCGACACGCTGGAGGAAACCTTGAGAGTCTGAGAGGGGAGGGAGTTCCAGAAGAAGGCCAGGATGTCATTTTGAGGGAGTATGTGACCAGAACTCCTCCCGTTGCTTTTGGGGTTCTATGGGCTACACGTAGGAATCTTTGGTGGTGGCACCTGATGTTCGGGGATCCGGAGTCACACCCAGACCTGCTCCACAGGCCTCCTTTTACTTTTCTCTTCGGATTCATTTTTTTTTTTTTTTTTTTGAGACAGAGTCTCGGTTTGTTGCCCAGGCTAGAGTGAGTGCCGTGGCGTCAGCCTAGCTCACAGCAACTTCAAACTCCTGGGCTCGAGTGATCCTTCTGCCTCAGCCTCCCGGGTAGCTGGGACTGCAGGCATGCGCCACCATGCCCCGCTAATTTTTTATATATATATCAGTTGGCCAATTAATTTCTTTCTATTTATAGTAGAGACGGGGTCTCGCTCTTGCTCAGGCTGGTTTTGAACTCCTGACCTTGAGCAATCCGCCCGCCTCGGCCTCCCAAGAGCTAGGATTACAGGCGTGAGCCACAGCGCCCGGCCGGATTCATTATTTTTAAAAAGTGTCTCTTATCTCTATTATTGCATTTTCTTTTCTCTCTCTTTTCAAGCAGATGATGGGAGTCCAAGTATTAAGGTGACATGTGTTGCCCGTGCCCCCCTCCCCCCCCCGTGTTCTTATTCATTTACCCCTCATGTTGTTCCAGCATATTGTGGGGGCACCAATGTTAAGGACGGGTGCGTTGCCCTCTCCCAGCCTCCCCCCTCGGGTCAGAGCTTCAAGTGCGCCCATCCCCCAGTCGGTGCGTACCCACCCCATTCCTAATGGATGTGTATGCCCATCCCCTCCCCCCACCCGCCCGACACCCACCCGAAGAAGGTGATTCCTCTGTGTCCACTTAGGTGTCCATGGGTTCGTACCCATTTGCTGGTGAGCGCGAGCACGTGGTGCTCGTGTGTCCATTCTTGGGATACTTGGCTTACTGGAACGGGTTCCAGCTCTGGCCAGGAGAACCACGAGAGGTGCCCCCTCACCGCTGCTCCTCATAGCCGAATAGCACTCCGTGGTGTCCACGCGCCACATTTTATTTACCCACTCGTGGGTCGATGGGCACTCGGGTGGCTTCCAGGTCTTTGCGATTGTGACTTGTGCCCTGACACTAACCCTAACCCTTACCCAGCCCGTCTCCTCCACGGCCCCTGCCTGACTGACTCCTTCCCGCCCGGCCTATCACCTGTCACCGTCCTCTGCCCCTGCCTGACACGCTCCTCCCCGCCCGGGCCGTCACCGTCCTCGGCCCCTGCCTGACGGGGCTCCTCCGTGGCCTGGGCCTTCCAAGGGCTTGGTGTGGACGCTGGTTCCAGGACGCCCTCCCAGGAACCCGGTAGCAGGGCGGCCGCAGCGTCTCGCGCAACCCAACCGTCCGCCGGCTGGCCGCCGTCGCTAAGTGGCCTGCGGGGGACGTGCTCCCGCTGTGCCGTGGGGGCCCAGCCTGGTGTCTTCTCTGAGGCCCCGCGGCTGCCGCTCCCCGCAAGGGGATAGCCGCGGAGGTGGGGACCGCCTCCTCATGGGGACGTACACCCAGCTCTCCACGTCGGATTCCGGGGCTCTCTGTCCTGCCAGAAGGCCCAGCCGGCCTGCGGGTCCTCAGAGTGGCAAAAACATCCGAAAACTGAGATTGAGGGTCCGGTGGGTGTCTGCACTTTTGTGCTGGGCACCCCAGGGAGGCCCGGGGGCTGGCTGGACAACGCGGTCTGCTGGGCTGGGGGGGGGTTTGGAGGAGCAACTGATGCCCTTTGCACTTTGGGTAGCAAGTGTCTGAGGTGTCTCTGGGCCCTGTGCCATGTGGGGGCGGGGGCGGGGGCGGGGTGGGAGGAGGAGGAGGAGGAGGAGGAGGAGGAGGAGGTGGGAAGGGCCCGGGCCTGCAGTCGTGTTCCCCGGGGTGGCACAGCATGTGGCTTCTTCCACAGGCTGCTTGGCCTGGGCTCCCTGCACCTGGGCCTTTGGAGGACTGGCCCTGTGCTTGCCAACACTTCCTGCAGGGACCCAGAGCTGGGAGGTTGCATCTCTCAGCCCTGGGTCGGGCAGAGCCCCAGCGGGCCATGCCCACAACCTCTCTCAGCAGGGGTCCCCCAGAAGGCTCCTTTGGGACCAGGATTCTCTTGCGGGTGACTCTTTAAGGTCTGGCCCCTGGATGGAGGGGCACCAGGAGTAGAGGAGCAGGAAGGGGAAGGGGGTGGCCATGCGAGGGGACACTTTCAGGCCAAGTCCCAGCTTCAGTCTGATCCTCCTGGGAACCCCGGGGTGGACATCACACCTCCTGGTTGCCCCGCTCTGAGACAAGGAGCCGGGCTTCGCATTCCCACAGCAGCCAGTCGTGGGCTGAGGACACCTGGGGCGTTGGGAACTCCCTGGCTTCTCCTTGGTTTAACATCTGGAGCTGCTTGTGAATTGTGCCGCCACACACACCCGAGTGCAGGTGTCTTCTGCACAGACTGCGGGCCTCGCTCTTCTGAATGCCGCTAGCTCGCGACCCACCCACGGGTGAACCTGGTCAGGGTACTTTCTCTCAGGGGCAGACTCTGATCCGGGCGGGCTACCGGTGTCTCTGTTTGCTCCTTTCTTTCTTCCACTTCGGGAAAGGCTTCCTTACTGGGTGTGGAAATCTCCTATGCCTTTCCTCGCCTATTCTGTCAGCTCTAAAATTCTCTTTCGGTTGCCACCCTCACAGATGGATTAGGAAACTCTTTGCGGTGCACTCATTAGTGAAATGACCTCAATGACGCTGGAATCCAATATCTAATCGCCAATTTTTAGCGAGTCCACACGCCAGGGTGGTCGGGGTCCAATGCAGCCCCGGCCAGGCCCAGGCCCCTTGGACTGGGCCACAGGAGGACACAGAGGAGGGTCCCGGCCCCCACGGTAGGTAGAGGTGCGGGCAGTTCTCCAAGGGCTTGGGTGTTTTCCAGAGGGAGGAGATGGAGGGGACTGATTTCTTCAGCGCCCCACAAACCACGCCACCCCACCCCACCCATGGGACACATCCCGAGAGAGAGAGAGAGAGAGAGAGAGAGACGCCCCATACACTGGCTCCCCTCCCCCGTGCGCTGTGCCCCAGCCCTGGCCCGGGGGAATAGGCGGCCGCCGGGCCACAGGGTGGGGGGCGCAGCTGAAAGGGGTTGTGGGGGAGGGCCGCCCCTGGCTGGGGTCAAAGGGCGAGCGCCCCGCCCCTCCCGCCCGTGCGCAGTCAGCGGCCCCGGCGCGCTGGGGGTGGGGGGCGGGGAGGTGAAGGAGGCCAGGCGAGGAGAGGAGGGGGGCTGGAAGGGCTCCACCTTGGCGGGTCCAGCCGTGGAGGCGCATCTTGTGTGAGTGTGAGTGAGTGAGTGCGTGTGAGTGTGAGTGTGTGTGTATACAGAGACAGCCCCCAACCCCGGCCCGCCGCTCCCTGCCCGCCCCGCCCGTCACCCCCGTCCCTCGGAGCCCGCGGGACCCGGCCGGCGAACTCAACAGGCCCGACCCGGCGCGGGGCCTGGGGCGGGAGGAGGCGGCGGGGAAGCGCAGAGAGGCTCGGCTTCTTGAGCGGGGCAGGGGCGCCCTCCGCCGTCCACGGCCACACCACCCCGAACGCGCCCGATCCCGTCTGGTCTCGGAAGCTAAGCAGGGTCGGGCCTGGTTAGAACTTGGATGGGAGACCGCCCGGGAATACCGGGTGCCGTAGGCTTCTTCTTTTTTTTTTTGCCTCTGGTTCTGTCGCGTTTCTGGGAGTGCGGGGGCGGCCCGGGGTGGGGGTGACCCCCACCCTCAGCGCCCGCCGCGGTGCCTGGCGCCCCAGCCCGCACCGTGGGGCCTCCTCTTGTCCCGAGCCGTGACACCGCCGCCACGCGGCAGCATGCGTGGCTTCTGGACTGTCAGGTCTCAGACCAAAGGTCTGCTCTGTGGGAGCCGACACGCTGGAGGAAACCTTGAGAGTCTGAGAGGGGAGGGAGTTCCAGAAGAAGGCCAGGATGTCATTTTGAGGGAGTATGTGACCAGAACTCCTCCCGTTGCTTTTGGGGTTCTATGGGCTACACGTAGGAATCTTTGGTGGTGGCACCTGATGTTCGGGGATCCGGAGTCACACCCAGACCTGCTCCACAGGCCTCCTTTTACTTTTCTCTTCGGATTCATTTTTTTTTTTTTTTTTTGAGACAGAGTCTCGGTTTGTTGCCCAGGCTAGAGTGAGTGCCGTGGCGTCAGCCTAGCTCACAGCAACTTCAAACTCCTGGGCTCGAGTGATCCTTCTGCCTCAGCCTCCCGGGTAGCTGGGACTGCAGGCATGCGCCACCATGCCCCGCTAATTTTTTATATATATATCAGTTGGCCAATTAATTTCTTTCTATTTATAGTAGAGACGGGGTCTCGCTCTTGCTCAGGCTGGTTTTGAACTCCTGACCTTGAGCAATCCGCCCGCCTCGGCCTCCCAAGAGCTAGGATTACAGGCGTGAGCCACAGCGCCCGGCCGGATTCATTATTTTTAAAAAGTGTCTCTTATCTCTATTATTGCATTTTCTTTTCTCTCTCTTTTCAAGCAGATGATGGGAGTCCAAGTATTAAGGTGACATGTGTTGCCCGTGCCCCCCTCCCCCCCCCGTGTTCTTATTCATTTACCCCTCATGTTGTTCCAGCATATTGTGGGGGCACCAATGTTAAGGACGGGTGCGTTGCCCTCTCCCAGCCTCCCCCCTCGGGTCAGAGCTTCAAGTGCGCCCATCCCCCAGTCGGTGCGTACCCACCCCATTCCTAATGGATGTGTATGCCCATCCCCTCCCCCCACCCGCCCGACACCCACCCGAAGAAGGTGATTCCTCTGTGTCCACTTAGGTGTCCATGGGTTCGTACCCATTTGCTGGTGAGCGCGAGCACGTGGTGCTCGTGTGTCCATTCTTGGGATACTTGGCTTACTGGAACGGGTTCCAGCTCTGGCCAGGAGAACCACGAGAGGTGCCCCCTCACCGCTGCTCCTCATAGCCGAATAGCACTCCGTGGTGTCCACGCGCCACATTTTATTTACCCACTCGTGGGTCGATGGGCACTCGGGTGGCTTCCAGGTCTTTGCGATTGTGACTTGTGCCCTGACACTAACCCTAACCCTTACCCAGCCCGTCTCCTCCACGGCCCCTGCCTGACTGACTCCTTCCCGCCCGGCCTATCACCTGTCACCGTCCTCTGCCCCTGCCTGACACGCTCCTCCCCGCCCGGGCCGTCACCGTCCTCGGCCCCTGCCTGACGGGGCTCCTCCGTGGCCTGGGCCTTCCAAGGGCTTGGTGTGGACGCTGGTTCCAGGACGCCCTCCCAGGAACCCGGTAGCAGGGCGGCCGCAGCGTCTCGCGCAACCCAACCGTCCGCCGGCTGGCCGCCGTCGCTAAGTGGCCTGCGGGGGACGTGCTCCCGCTGTGCCGTGGGGGCCCAGCCTGGTGTCTTCTCTGAGGCCCCGCGGCTGCCGCTCCCCGCAAGGGGATAGCCGCGGAGGTGGGGACCGCCTCCTCATGGGGACGTACACCCAGCTCTCCACGTCGGATTCCGGGGCTCTCTGTCCTGCCAGAAGGCCCAGCCGGCCTGCGGGTCCTCAGAGTGGCAAAAACATCCGAAAACTGAGATTGAGGGTCCGGTGGGTGTCTGCACTTTTGTGCTGGGCACCCCAGGGAGGCCCGGGGGCTGGCTGGACAACGCGGTCTGCTGGGCTGGGGGGGGGTTTGGAGGAGCAACTGATGCCCTTTGCACTTTGGGTAGCAAGTGTCTGAGGTGTCTCTGGGCCCTGTGCCATGTGGGGGCGGGGGCGGGGGCGGGGTGGGAGGAGGAGGAGGAGGAGGAGGAGGAGGAGGAGGTGGGAAGGGCCCGGGCCTGCAGTCGTGTTCCCCGGGGTGGCACAGCATGTGGCTTCTTCCACAGGCTGCTTGGCCTGGGCTCCCTGCACCTGGGCCTTTGGAGGACTGGCCCTGTGCTTGCCAACACTTCCTGCAGGGACCCAGAGCTGGGAGGTTGCATCTCTCAGCCCTGGGTCGGGCAGAGCCCCAGCGGGCCATGCCCACAACCTCTCTCAGCAGGGGTCCCCCAGAAGGCTCCTTTGGGACCAGGATTCTCTTGCGGGTGACTCTTTAAGGTCTGGCCCCTGGATGGAGGGGCACCAGGAGTAGAGGAGCAGGAAGGGGAAGGGGGTGGCCATGCGAGGGGACACTTTCAGGCCAAGTCCCAGCTTCAGTCTGATCCTCCTGGGAACCCCGGGGTGGACATCACACCTCCTGGTTGCCCCGCTCTGAGACAAGGAGCCGGGCTTCGCATTCCCACAGCAGCCAGTCGTGGGCTGAGGACACCTGGGGCGTTGGGAACTCCCTGGCTTCTCCTTGGTTTAACATCTGGAGCTGCTTGTGAATTGTGCCGCCACACACACCCGAGTGCAGGTGTCTTCTGCACAGACTGCGGGCCTCGCTCTTCTGAATGCCGCTAGCTCGCGACCCACCCACGGGTGAACCTGGTCAGGGTACTTTCTCTCAGGGGCAGACTCTGATCCGGGCGGGCTACCGGTGTCTCTGTTTGCTCCTTTCTTTCTTCCACTTCGGGAAAGGCTTCCTTACTGGGTGTGGAAATCTCCTATGCCTTTCCTCGCCTATTCTGTCAGCTCTAAAATTCTCTTTCGGTTGCCACCCTCACAGATGGATTAGGAAACTCTTTGCGGTGCACTCATTAGTGAAATGACCTCAATGACGCTGGAATCCAATATCTAATCGCCAATTTTTAGCGAGTCCACACGCCAGGGTGGTCGGGGTCCAATGCAGCCCCGGCCAGGCCCAGGCCCCTTGGACTGGGCCACAGGAGGACACAGAGGAGGGTCCCGGCCCCCACGGTAGGTAGAGGTGCGGGCAGTTCTCCAAGGGCTTGGGTGTTTTCCAGAGAGAGGAGATGGAGGGGACTGATTTCTTCAGCGCCCCACAAACCACGCCACCCCACCCCACCCATGGGACACATCCCGAGAGAGAGAGAGAGAGAGAGAGAGAGAGAGAGACAGACGCCCCATACACTGGCTCCCCTCCCCCGTGCGCTGTGCCCCAGCCCTGGCCCGGGGGAATAGGCGGCCGCCGGGCCACAGGGTGGGGGGCGCAGCTGAAAGGGGTTGTGGGGGAGGGCCGCCCCTGGCTGGGGTCAAAGGGCGAGCGCCCCGCCCCTCCCGCCCGTGCGCAGTCAGCGGCCCCGGCGCGCTGGGGGTGGGGGGCGGGGAGGTGAAGGAGGCCAGGCGAGGAGAGGAGGGGGGCTGGAAGGGCTCCACCTTGGCGGGTCCAGCCGTGGAGGCGCATCTTGTGTGAGTGTGAGTGAGTGAGTGCGTGTGAGTGTGAGTGTGTGTGTATACAGAGACAGCCCCCAACCCCGGCCCGCCGCTCCCTGCCCGCCCCGCCCGTCACCCCCGTCCCTCGGAGCCCGCGGGACCCGGCCGGCGAACTCAACAGGCCCGACCCGGCGCGGGGCCTGGGGCGGGAGGAGGCGGCGGGGAAGCGCAGAGAGGCTCGGCTTCTTGAGCGGGGCAGGGGCGCCCTCCGCCGTCCACGGCCACACCACCCCGAACGCGCCCGATCCCGTCTGGTCTCGGAAGCTAAGCAGGGTCGGGCCTGGTTAGAACTTGGATGGGAGACCGCCCGGGAATACCGGGTGCCGTAGGCTTCTTCTTTTTTTTTTTGCCTCTGGTTCTGTCGCGTTTCTGGGAGTGCGGGGGCGGCCCGGGGTGGGGGTGACCCCCACCCTCAGCGCCCGCCGCGGTGCCTGGCGCCCCAGCCCGCACCGTGGGGCCTCCTCTTGTCCCGAGCCGTGACACCGCCGCCACGCGGCAGCATGCGTGGCTTCTGGACTGTCAGGTCTCAGACCAAAGGTCTGCTCTGTGGGAGCCGACACGCTGGAGGAAACCTTGAGAGTCTGAGAGGGGAGGGAGTTCCAGAAGAAGGCCAGGATGTCATTTTGAGGGAGTATGTGACCAGAACTCCTCCCGTTGCTTTTGGGGTTCTATGGGCTACACGTAGGAATCTTTGGTGGTGGCACCTGATGTTCGGGGATCCGGAGTCACACCCAGACCTGCTCCACAGGCCTCCTTTTACTTTTCTCTTCGGATTCATTTTTTTTTTTTTTTTTTTGAGACAGAGTCTCGGTTTGTTGCCCAGGCTAGAGTGAGTGCCGTGGCGTCAGCCTAGCTCACAGCAACTTCAAACTCCTGGGCTCGAGTGATCCTTCTGCCTCAGCCTCCCGGGTAGCTGGGACTGCAGGCATGCGCCACCATGCCCCGCTAATTTTTTATATATATATCAGTTGGCCAATTAATTTCTTTCTATTTATAGTAGAGACGGGGTCTCGCTCTTGCTCAGGCTGGTTTTGAACTCCTGACCTTGAGCAATCCGCCCGCCTCGGCCTCCCAAGAGCTAGGATTACAGGCGTGAGCCACAGCGCCCGGCCGGATTCATTATTTTTAAAAAGTGTCTCTTATCTCTATTATTGCATTTTCTTTTCTCTCTCTTTTCAAGCAGATGATGGGAGTCCAAGTATTAAGGTGACATGTGTTGCCCGTGCCCCCCTCCCCCCCCCGTGTTCTTATTCATTTACCCCTCATGTTGTTCCAGCATATTGTGGGGGCACCAATGTTAAGGACGGGTGCGTTGCCCTCTCCCAGCCTCCCCCCTCGGGTCAGAGCTTCAAGTGCGCCCATCCCCCAGTCGGTGCGTACCCACCCCATTCCTAATGGATGTGTATGCCCATCCCCTCCCCCCACCCGCCCGACACCCACCCGAAGAAGGTGATTCCTCTGTGTCCACTTAGGTGTCCATGGGTTCGTACCCATTTGCTGGTGAGCGCGAGCACGTGGTGCTCGTGTGTCCATTCTTGGGATACTTGGCTTACTGGAACGGGTTCCAGCTCTGGCCAGGAGAACCACGAGAGGTGCCCCCTCACCGCTGCTCCTCATAGCCGAATAGCACTCCGTGGTGTCCACGCGCCACATTTTATTTACCCACTCGTGGGTCGATGGGCACTCGGGTGGCTTCCAGGTCTTTGCGATTGTGACTTGTGCCCTGACACTAACCCTAACCCTTACCCAGCCCGTCTCCTCCACGGCCCCTGCCTGACTGACTCCTTCCCGCCCGGCCTATCACCTGTCACCGTCCTCTGCCCCTGCCTGACACGCTCCTCCCCGCCCGGGCCGTCACCGTCCTCGGCCCCTGCCTGACGGGGCTCCTCCGTGGCCTGGGCCTTCCAAGGGCTTGGTGTGGACGCTGGTTCCAGGACGCCCTCCCAGGAACCCGGTAGCAGGGCGGCCGCAGCGTCTCGCGCAACCCAACCGTCCGCCGGCTGGCCGCCGTCGCTAAGTGGCCTGCGGGGGACGTGCTCCCGCTGTGCCGTGGGGGCCCAGCCTGGTGTCTTCTCTGAGGCCCCGCGGCTGCCGCTCCCCGCAAGGGGATAGCCGCGGAGGTGGGGACCGCCTCCTCATGGGGACGTACACCCAGCTCTCCACGTCGGATTCCGGGGCTCTCTGTCCTGCCAGAAGGCCCAGCCGGCCTGCGGGTCCTCAGAGTGGCAAAAACATCCGAAAACTGAGATTGAGGGTCCGGTGGGTGTCTGCACTTTTGTGCTGGGCACCCCAGGGAGGCCCGGGGGCTGGCTGGACAACGCGGTCTGCTGGGCTGGGGGGGGTTTGGAGGAGCAACTGATGCCCTTTGCACTTTGGGTAGCAAGTGTCTGAGGTGTCTCTGGGCCCTGTGCCATGTGGGGGCGGGGGCGGGGGCGGGGTGGGAGGAGGAGGAGGAGGAGGAGGAGGAGGAGGAGGTGGGAAGGGCCCGGGCCTGCAGTCGTGTTCCCCGGGGTGGCACAGCATGTGGCTTCTTCCACAGGCTGCTTGGCCTGGGCTCCCTGCACCTGGGCCTTTGGAGGACTGGCCCTGTGCTTGCCAACACTTCCTGCAGGGACCCAGAGCTGGGAGGTTGCATCTCTCAGCCCTGGGTCGGGCAGAGCCCCAGCGGGCCATGCCCACAACCTCTCTCAGCAGGGGTCCCCCAGAAGGCTCCTTTGGGACCAGGATTCTCTTGCGGGTGACTCTTTAAGGTCTGGCCCCTGGATGGAGGGGCACCAGGAGTAGAGGAGCAGGAAGGGGAAGGGGGTGGCCATGCGAGGGGACACTTTCAGGCCAAGTCCCAGCTTCAGTCTGATCCTCCTGGGAACCCCGGGGTGGACATCACACCTCCTGGTTGCCCCGCTCTGAGACAAGGAGCCGGGCTTCGCATTCCCACAGCAGCCAGTCGTGGGCTGAGGACACCTGGGGCGTTGGGAACTCCCTGGCTTCTCCTTGGTTTAACATCTGGAGCTGCTTGTGAATTGTGCCGCCACACACACCCGAGTGCAGGTGTCTTCTGCACAGACTGCGGGCCTCCCTCTTCTGAATGCCGCTAGCTCGCGACCCACCCACGGGTGAACCTGGTCAGGGTACTTTCTCTCAGGGGCAGACTCTGATCCGGGCGGGCTACCGGTGTCTCTGTTTGCTCCTTTCTTTCTTCCACTTCGGGAAAGGCTTCCTTACTGGGTGTGGAAATCTCCTATGCCTTTCCTCGCCTATTCTGTCAGCTCTAAAATTCTCTTTCGGTTGCCACCCTCACAGATGGATTAGGAAACTCTTTGCGGTGCACTCATTAGTGAAATGACCTCAATGACGCTGGAATCCAATATCTAATCGCCAATTTTTAGCGAGTCCACACGCCAGGGTGGTCGGGGTCCAATGCAGCCCCGGCCAGGCCCAGGCCCCTTGGACTGGGCCACAGGAGGACACAGAGGAGGGTCCCGGTCCCCACGGTAGGTAGAGGTGCGGGCAGTTCTCCAAGGGCTTGGGTGTTTTCCAGAGGGAGGAGATGGAGGGGACTGATTTCTTCAGCGCCCCACAAACCACGCCACCCCACCCCACCCATGGGACACATCCCGAGAGAGAGAGAGAGACGCCCCATACACTGGCTCCCCTCCCCCGTGCGCTGTGCCCCAGCCCTGGCCCGGGGGAATAGGCGGCCGCCGGGCCACAGGGTGGGGGGCGCAGCTGAAAGGGGTTGTGGGGGAGGGCCGCCCCTGGCTGGGGTCAAAGGGCGAGCGCCCCGCCCCTCCCGCCCGTGCGCAGTCAGCGGCCCCGGCGCGCTGGGGGTGGGGGGCGGGGAGGTGAAGGAGGCCAGGCGAGGAGAGGAGGGGGGCTGGAAGGGCTCCACCTTGGCGGGTCCAGCCGTGGAGGCGCATCTTGTGTGAGTGTGAGTGAGTGAGTGCGTGTGAGTGTGAGTGTGTGTGTATACAGAGACAGCCCCCAACCCCGGCCCGCCGCTCCCTGCCCGCCCCGCCCGTCACCCCCGTCCCTCGGAGCCCGCGGGACCCGGCCGGCGAACTCAACAGGCCCGACCCGGCGCGGGGCCTGGGGCGGGAGGAGGCGGCGGGGAAGCGCAGAGAGGCTCGGCTTCTTGAGCGGGGCAGGGGCGCCCTCCGCCGTCCACGGCCACACCACCCCGAACGCGCCCGATCCCGTCTGGTCTCGGAAGCTAAGCAGGGTCGGGCCTGGTTAGAACTTGGATGGGAGACCGCCCGGGAATACCGGGTGCCGTAGGCTTCTTCTTTTTTTTTTTGCCTCTGGTTCTGTCGCGTTTCTGGGAGTGCGGGGGCGGCCCGGGGTGGGGGTGACCCCCACCCTCAGCGCCCGCCGCGGTGCCTGGCGCCCCAGCCCGCACCGTGGGGCCTCCTCTTGTCCCGAGCCGTGACACCGCCGCCACGCGGCAGCATGCGTGGCTTCTGGACTGTCAGGTCTCAGACCAAAGGTCTGCTCTGTGGGAGCCGACACGCTGGAGGAAACCTTGAGAGTCTGAGAGGGGAGGGAGTTCCAGAAGAAGGCCAGGATGTCATTTTGAGGGAGTATGTGACCAGAACTCCTCCCGTTGCTTTTGGGGTTCTATGGGCTACACGTAGGAATCTTTGGTGGTGGCACCTGATGTTCGGGGATCCGGAGTCACACCCAGACCTGCTCCACAGGCCTCCTTTTACTTTTCTCTTCGGATTCATTTTTTTTTTTTTTTTTTTTGAGACAGAGTCTCGGTTTGTTGCCCAGGCTAGAGTGAGTGCCGTGGCGTCAGCCTAGCTCACAGCAACTTCAAACTCCTGGGCTCGAGTGATCCTTCTGCCTCAGCCTCCCGGGTAGCTGGGACTGCAGGCATGCGCCACCATGCCCCGCTAATTTTTTATATATATATCAGTTGGCCAATTAATTTCTTTCTATTTATAGTAGAGACGGGGTCTCGCTCTTGCTCAGGCTGGTTTTGAACTCCTGACCTTGAGCAATCCGCCCGCCTCGGCCTCCCAAGAGCTAGGATTACAGGCGTGAGCCACAGCGCCCGGCCGGATTCATTATTTTTAAAAAGTGTCTCTTATCTCTATTATTGCATTTTCTTTTCTCTCTCTTTTCAAGCAGATGATGGGAGTCCAAGTATTAAGGTGACATGTGTTGCCCGTGCCCCCCTCCCCCCCCCGTGTTCTTATTCATTTACCCCTCATGTTGTTCCAGCATATTGTGGGGGCACCAATGTTAAGGACGGGTGCGTTGCCCTCTCCCAGCCTCCCCCCTCGGGTCAGAGCTTCAAGTGCGCCCATCCCCCAGTCGGTGCGTACCCACCCCATTCCTAATGGATGTGTATGCCCATCCCCTCCCCCCACCCGCCCGACACCCACCCGAAGAAGGTGATTCCTCTGTGTCCACTTAGGTGTCCATGGGTTCGTACCCATTTGCTGGTGAGCGCGAGCACGTGGTGCTCGTGTGTCCATTCTTGGGATACTTGGCTTACTGGAACGGGTTCCAGCTCTGGCCAGGAGAACCACGAGAGGTGCCCCCTCACCGCTGCTCCTCATAGCCGAATAGCACTCCGTGGTGTCCACGCGCCACATTTTATTTACCCACTCGTGGGTCGATGGGCACTCGGGTGGCTTCCAGGTCTTTGCGATTGTGACTTGTGCCCTGACACTAACCCTAACCCTTACCCAGCCCGTCTCCTCCACGGCCCCTGCCTGACTGACTCCTTCCCGCCCGGCCTATCACCTGTCACCGTCCTCTGCCCCTGCCTGACACGCTCCTCCCCGCCCGGGCCGTCACCGTCCTCGGCCCCTGCCTGACGGGGCTCCTCCGTGGCCTGGGCCTTCCAAGGGCTTGGTGTGGACGCTGGTTCCAGGACGCCCTCCCAGGAACCCGGTAGCAGGGCGGCCGCAGCGTCTCGCGCAACCCAACCGTCCGCCGGCTGGCCGCCGTCGCTAAGTGGCCTGCGGGGGACGTGCTCCCGCTGTGCCGTGGGGGCCCAGCCTGGTGTCTTCTCTGAGGCCCCGCGGCTGCCGCTCCCCGCAAGGGGATAGCCGCGGAGGTGGGGACCGCCTCCTCATGGGGACGTACACCCAGCTCTCCACGTCGGATTCCGGGGCTCTCTGTCCTGCCAGAAGGCCCAGCCGGCCTGCGGGTCCTCAGAGTGGCAAAAACATCCGAAAACTGAGATTGAGGGTCCGGTGGGTGTCTGCACTTTTGTGCTGGGCACCCCAGGGAGGCCCGTGGGCTGGCTGGACAACGCGGTCTGCTGGGCTGGGGGGGGGTTTGGAGGAGCAACTGATGCCCTTTGCACTTTGGGTAGCAAGTGTCTGAGGTGTCTCTGGGCCCTGTGCCATGTGGGGGCGGGGGCGGGGGCGGGGTGGGAGGAGGAGGAGGAGGAGGAGGAGGAGGAGGAGGAGGTGGGAAGGGCCCGGGCCTGCAGTCGTGTTCCCCGGGGTGGCACAGCATGTGGCTTCTTCCACAGGCTGCTTGGCCTGGGCTCCCTGCACCTGGGCCTTTGGAGGACTGGCCCTGTGCTTGCCAACACTTCCTGCAGGGACCCAGAGCTGGGAGGTTGCATCTCTCAGCCCTGGGTCGGGCAGAGCCCCAGCGGGCCATGCCCACAACCTCTCTCAGCAGGGGTCCCCCAGAAGGCTCCTTTGGGACCAGGATTCTCTTGCGGGTGACTCTTTAAGGTCTGGCCCCTGGATGGAGGGGCACCAGGAGTAGAGGAGCAGGAAGGGGAAGGGGGTGGCCATGCGAGGGGACACTTTCAGGCCAAGTCCCAGCTTCAGTCTGATCCTCCTGGGAACCCCGGGGTGGACATCACACCTCCTGGTTGCCCCGCTCTGAGACAAGGAGCCGGGCTTCGCATTCCCACAGCAGCCAGTCGTGGGCTGAGGACACCTGGGGCGTTGGGAACTCCCTGGCTTCTCCTTGGTTTAACATCTGGAGCTGCTTGTGAATTGTGCCGCCACACACACCCGAGTGCAGGTGTCTTCTGCACAGACTGCGGGCCTCCCTCTTCTGAATGCCGCTAGCTCGCGACCCACCCACGGGTGAACCTGGTCAGGGTACTTTCTCTCAGGGGCAGACTCTGATCCGGGCGGGCTACCGGTGTCTCTGTTTGCTCCTTTCTTTCTTCCACTTCGGGAAAGGCTTCCTTACTGGGTGTGGAAATCTCCTATGCCTTTCCTCGCCTATTCTGTCAGCTCTAAAATTCTCTTTCGGTTGCCACCCTCACAGATGGATTAGGAAACTCTTTGCGGTGCACTCATTAGTGAAATGACCTCAATGACGCTGGAATCCAATATCTAATCGCCAATTTTTAGCGAGTCCACACGCCAGGGTGGTCGGGGTCCAATGCAGCCCCGGCCAGGCCCAGGCCCCTTGGACTGGGCCACAGGAGGACACAGAGGAGGGTCCCGGTCCCCACGGTAGGTAGAGGTGCGGGCAGTTCTCCAAGGGCTTGGGTGTTTTCCAGAGGGAGGAGATGGAGGGGACTGATTTCTTCAGCGCCCCACAAACCACGCCACCCCACCCCACCCATGGGACACATCCCGAGAGAGAGAGAGAGACGCCCCATACACTGGCTCCCCTCCCCCGTGCGCTGTGCCCCAGCCCTGGCCCGGGGGAATAGGCGGCCGCCGGGCCACAGGGTGGGGGGCGCAGCTGAAAGGGGTTGTGGGGGAGGGCCGCCCCTGGCTGGGGTCAAAGGGCGAGCGCCCCGCCCCTCCCGCCCGTGCGCAGTCAGCGGCCCCGGCGCGCTGGGGGTGGGGGGCGGGGAGGTGAAGGAGGCCAGGCGAGGAGAGGAGGGGGGCTGGAAGGGCTCCACCTTGGCGGGTCCAGCCGTGGAGGCGCATCTTGTGTGAGTGTGAGTGAGTGAGTGCGTGTGAGTGTGAGTGTGTGTGTATACAGAGACAGCCCCCAACCCCGGCCCGCCGCTCCCTGCCCGCCCCGCCCGTCACCCCCGTCCCTCGGAGCCCGCGGGACCCGGCCGGCGAACTCAACAGGCCCGACCCGGCGCGGGGCCTGGGGCGGGAGGAGGCGGCGGGGAAGCGCAGAGAGGCTCGGCTTCTTGAGCGGGGCAGGGGCGCCCTCCGCCGTCCACGGCCACACCACCCCGAACGCGCCCGATCCCGTCTGGTCTCGGAAGCTAAGCAGGGTCGGGCCTGGTTAGAACTTGGATGGGAGACCGCCCGGGAATACCGGGTGCCGTAGGCTTCTTCTTTTTTTTTTTGCCTCTGGTTCTGTCGCGTTTCTGGGAGTGCGGGGGCGGCCCGGGGTGGGGGTGACCCCCACCCTCAGCGCCCGCCGCGGTGCCTGGCGCCCCAGCCCGCACCGTGGGGCCTCCTCTTGTCCCGAGCCGTGACACCGCCGCCACGCGGCAGCATGCGTGGCTTCTGGACTGTCAGGTCTCAGACCAAAGGTCTGCTCTGTGGGAGCCGACACGCTGGAGGAAACCTTGAGAGTCTGAGAGGGGAGGGAGTTCCAGAAGAAGGCCAGGATGTCATTTTGAGGGAGTATGTGACCAGAACTCCTCCCGTTGCTTTTGGGGTTCTATGGGCTACACGTAGGAATCTTTGGTGGTGGCACCTGATGTTCGGGGATCCGGAGTCACACCCAGACCTGCTCCACAGGCCTCCTTTTACTTTTCTCTTCGGATTCATTTTTTTTTTTTTTTTTTTTGAGACAGAGTCTCGGTTTGTTGCCCAGGCTAGAGTGAGTGCCGTGGCGTCAGCCTAGCTCACAGCAACTTCAAACTCCTGGGCTCGAGTGATCCTTCTGCCTCAGCCTCCCGGGTAGCTGGGACTGCAGGCATGCGCCACCATGCCCCGCTAATTTTTTATATATATATCAGTTGGCCAATTAATTTCTTTCTATTTATAGTAGAGACGGGGTCTCGCTCTTGCTCAGGCTGGTTTTGAACTCCTGACCTTGAGCAATCCGCCCGCCTCGGCCTCCCAAGAGCTAGGATTACAGGCGTGAGCCACAGCGCCCGGCCGGATTCATTATTTTTAAAAAGTGTCTCTTATCTCTATTATTGCATTTTCTTTTCTCTCTCTTTTCAAGCAGATGATGGGAGTCCAAGTATTAAGGTGACATGTGTTGCCCGTGCCCCCCTCCCCCCCCCGTGTTCTTATTCATTTACCCCTCATGTTGTTCCAGCATATTGTGGGGGCACCAATGTTAAGGACGGGTGCGTTGCCCTCTCCCAGCCTCCCCCCTCGGGTCAGAGCTTCAAGTGCGCCCATCCCCCAGTCGGTGCGTACCCACCCCATTCCTAATGGATGTGTATGCCCATCCCCTCCCCCCACCCGCCCGACACCCACCCGAAGAAGGTGATTCCTCTGTGTCCACTTAGGTGTCCATGGGTTCGTACCCATTTGCTGGTGAGCGCGAGCACGTGGTGCTCGTGTGTCCATTCTTGGGATACTTGGCTTACTGGAACGGGTTCCAGCTCTGGCCAGGAGAACCACGAGAGGTGCCCCCTCACCGCTGCTCCTCATAGCCGAATAGCACTCCGTGGTGTCCACGCGCCACATTTTATTTACCCACTCGTGGGTCGATGGGCACTCGGGTGGCTTCCAGGTCTTTGCGATTGTGACTTGTGCCCTGACACTAACCCTAACCCTTACCCAGCCCGTCTCCTCCACGGCCCCTGCCTGACTGACTCCTTCCCGCCCGGCCTATCACCTGTCACCGTCCTCTGCCCCTGCCTGACACGCTCCTCCCCGCCCGGGCCGTCACCGTCCTCGGCCCCTGCCTGACGGGGCTCCTCCGTGGCCTGGGCCTTCCAAGGGCTTGGTGTGGACGCTGGTTCCAGGACGCCCTCCCAGGAACCCGGTAGCAGGGCGGCCGCAGCGTCTCGCGCAACCCAACCGTCCGCCGGCTGGCCGCCGTCGCTAAGTGGCCTGCGGGGGACGTGCTCCCGCTGTGCCGTGGGGGCCCAGCCTGGTGTCTTCTCTGAGGCCCCGCGGCTGCCGCTCCCCGCAAGGGGATAGCCGCGGAGGTGGGGACCGCCTCCTCATGGGGACGTACACCCAGCTCTCCACGTCGGATTCCGGGGCTCTCTGTCCTGCCAGAAGGCCCAGCCGGCCTGCGGGTCCTCAGAGTGGCAAAAACATCCGAAAACTGAGATTGAGGGTCCGGTGGGTGTCTGCACTTTTGTGCTGGGCACCCCAGGGAGGCCCGTGGGCTGGCTGGACAACGCGGTCTGCTGGGCTGGGGGGGGGTTTGGAGGAGCAACTGATGCCCTTTGCACTTTGGGTAGCAAGTGTCTGAGGTGTCTCTGGGCCCTGTGCCATGTGGGGGCGGGGGCGGGGGCGGGGTGGGAGGAGGAGGAGGAGGAGGAGGAGGAGGAGGAGGTGGGAAGGGCCCGGGCCTGCAGTCGTGTTCCCCGGGGTGGCACAGCATGTGGCTTCTTCCACAGGCTGCTTGGCCTGGGCTCCCTGCACCTGGGCCTTTGGAGGACTGGCCCTGTGCTTGCCAACACTTCCTGCAGGGACCCAGAGCTGGGAGGTTGCATCTCTCAGCCCTGGGTCGGGCAGAGCCCCAGCGGGCCATGCCCACAACCTCTCTCAGCAGGGGTCCCCCAGAAGGCTCCTTTGGGACCAGGATTCTCTTGCGGGTGACTCTTTAAGGTCTGGCCCCTGGATGGAGGGGCACCAGGAGTAGAGGAGCAGGAAGGGGAAGGGGGTGGCCATGCGAGGGGACACTTTCAGGCCAAGTCCCAGCTTCAGTCTGATCCTCCTGGGAACCCCGGGGTGGACATCACACCTCCTGGTTGCCCCGCTCTGAGACAAGGAGCCGGGCTTCGCATTCCCACAGCAGCCAGTCGTGGGCTGAGGACACCTGGGGCGTTGGGAACTCCCTGGCTTCTCCTTGGTTTAACATCTGGAGCTGCTTGTGAATTGTGCCGCCACACACACCCGAGTGCAGGTGTCTTCTGCACAGACTGCGGGCCTCCCTCTTCTGAATGCCGCTAGCTCGCGACCCACCCACGGGTGAACCTGGTCAGGGTACTTTCTCTCAGGGGCAGACTCTGATCCGGGCGGGCTACCGGTGTCTCTGTTTGCTCCTTTCTTTCTTCCACTTCGGGAAAGGCTTCCTTACTGGGTGTGGAA
Source organism: Microcebus murinus (assembly GCF_040939455.1). Lineage (NCBI taxonomy): Eukaryota > Metazoa > Chordata > Mammalia > Primates > Cheirogaleidae > Microcebus > Microcebus murinus. The sequence goes on along the minus strand of NW_027438989.1, from coordinate 69,005 downwards.
ATCTCCTATGCCTTTCCTCGCCTATTCTGTCAGCTCTAAAATTCTCTTTCGGTTGCCACCCTCACAGATGGATTAGGAAACTCTTTGCGGTGCACTCATTAGTGAAATGACCTCAATGACGCTGGAATCCAATATCTAATCGCCAATTTTTAGCGAGTCCACACGCCAGGGTGGTCGGGGTCCAATGCAGCCCCGGCCAGGCCCAGGCCCCTTGGACTGGGCCACAGGAGGACACAGAGGAGGGTCCCGGTCCCCACGGTAGGTAGAGGTGCGGGCAGTTCTCCAAGGGCTTGGGTGTTTTCCAGAGGGAGGAGATGGAGGGGACTGATTTCTTCAGCGCCCCACAAACCACGCCACCCCACCCCACCCATGGGACACATCCCGAGAGAGAGAGAGAGACGCCCCATACACTGGCTCCCCTCCCCCGTGCGCTGTGCCCCAGCCCTGGCCCGGGGGAATAGGCGGCCGCCGGGCCACAGGGTGGGGGGCGCAGCTGAAAGGGGTTGTGGGGGAGGGCCGCCCCTGGCTGGGGTCAAAGGGCGAGCGCCCCGCCCCTCCCGCCCGTGCGCAGTCAGCGGCCCCGGCGCGCTGGGGGTGGGGGGCGGGGAGGTGAAGGAGGCCAGGCGAGGAGAGGAGGGGGGCTGGAAGGGCTCCACCTTGGCGGGTCCAGCCGTGGAGGCGCATCTTGTGTGAGTGTGAGTGAGTGAGTGCGTGTGAGTGTGAGTGTGTGTGTATACAGAGACAGCCCCCAACCCCGGCCCGCCGCTCCCTGCCCGCCCCGCCCGTCACCCCCGTCCCTCGGAGCCCGCGGGACCCGGCCGGCGAACTCAACAGGCCCGACCCGGCGCGGGGCCTGGGGCGGGAGGAGGCGGCGGGGAAGCGCAGAGAGGCTCGGCTTCTTGAGCGGGGCAGGGGCGCCCTCCGCCGTCCACGGCCACACCACCCCGAACGCGCCCGATCCCGTCTGGTCTCGGAAGCTAAGCAGGGTCGGGCCTGGTTAGAACTTGGATGGGAGACCGCCCGGGAATACCGGGTGCCGTAGGCTTCTTCTTTTTTTTTTTGCCTCTGGTTCTGTCGCGTTTCTGGGAGTGCGGGGGCGGCCCGGGGTGGGGGTGACCCCCACCCTCAGCGCCCGCCGCGGTGCCTGGCGCCCCAGCCCGCACCGTGGGGCCTCCTCTTGTCCCGAGCCGTGACACCGCCGCCACGCGGCAGCATGCGTGGCTTCTGGACTGTCAGGTCTCAGACCAAAGGTCTGCTCTGTGGGAGCCGACACGCTGGAGGAAACCTTGAGAGTCTGAGAGGGGAGGGAGTTCCAGAAGAAGGCCAGGATGTCATTTTGAGGGAGTATGTGACCAGAACTCCTCCCGTTGCTTTTGGGGTTCTATGGGCTACACGTAGGAATCTTTGGTGGTGGCACCTGATGTTCGGGGATCCGGAGTCACACCCAGACCTGCTCCACAGGCCTCCTTTTACTTTTCTCTTCGGATTCATTTTTTTTTTTTTTTTTTTTGAGACAGAGTCTCGGTTTGTTGCCCAGGCTAGAGTGAGTGCCGTGGCGTCAGCCTAGCTCACAGCAACTTCAAACTCCTGGGCTCGAGTGATCCTTCTGCCTCAGCCTCCCGGGTAGCTGGGACTGCAGGCATGCGCCACCATGCCCCGCTAATTTTTTATATATATATCAGTTGGCCAATTAATTTCTTTCTATTTATAGTAGAGACGGGGTCTCGCTCTTGCTCAGGCTGGTTTTGAACTCCTGACCTTGAGCAATCCGCCCGCCTCGGCCTCCCAAGAGCTAGGATTACAGGCGTGAGCCACAGCGCCCGGCCGGATTCATTATTTTTAAAAAGTGTCTCTTATCTCTATTATTGCATTTTCTTTTCTCTCTCTTTTCAAGCAGATGATGGGAGTCCAAGTATTAAGGTGACATGTGTTGCCCGTGCCCCCCTCCCCCCCCCGTGTTCTTATTCATTTACCCCTCATGTTGTTCCAGCATATTGTGGGGGCACCAATGTTAAGGACGGGTGCGTTGCCCTCTCCCAGCCTCCCCCCTCGGGTCAGAGCTTCAAGTGCGCCCATCCCCCAGTCGGTGCGTACCCACCCCATTCCTAATGGATGTGTATGCCCATCCCCTCCCCCCACCCGCCCGACACCCACCCGAAGAAGGTGATTCCTCTGTGTCCACTTAGGTGTCCATGGGTTCGTACCCATTTGCTGGTGAGCGCGAGCACGTGGTGCTCGTGTGTCCATTCTTGGGATACTTGGCTTACTGGAACGGGTTCCAGCTCTGGCCAGGAGAACCACGAGAGGTGCCCCCTCACCGCTGCTCCTCATAGCCGAATAGCACTCCGTGGTGTCCACGCGCCACATTTTATTTACCCACTCGTGGGTCGATGGGCACTCGGGTGGCTTCCAGGTCTTTGCGATTGTGACTTGTGCCCTGACACTAACCCTAACCCTTACCCAGCCCGTCTCCTCCACGGCCCCTGCCTGACTGACTCCTTCCCGCCCGGCCTATCACCTGTCACCGTCCTCTGCCCCTGCCTGACACGCTCCTCCCCGCCCGGGCCGTCACCGTCCTCGGCCCCTGCCTGACGGGGCTCCTCCGTGGCCTGGGCCTTCCAAGGGCTTGGTGTGGACGCTGGTTCCAGGACGCCCTCCCAGGAACCCGGTAGCAGGGCGGCCGCAGCGTCTCGCGCAACCCAACCGTCCGCCGGCTGGCCGCCGTCGCTAAGTGGCCTGCGGGGGACGTGCTCCCGCTGTGCCGTGGGGGCCCAGCCTGGTGTCTTCTCTGAGGCCCCGCGGCTGCCGCTCCCCGCAAGGGGATAGCCGCGGAGGTGGGGACCGCCTCCTCATGGGGACGTACACCCAGCTCTCCACGTCGGATTCCGGGGCTCTCTGTCCTGCCAGAAGGCCCAGCCGGCCTGCGGGTCCTCAGAGTGGCAAAAACATCCGAAAACTGAGATTGAGGGTCCGGTGGGTGTCTGCACTTTTGTGCTGGGCACCCCAGGGAGGCCCGTGGGCTGGCTGGACAACGCGGTCTGCTGGGCTGGGGGGGGGTTTGGAGGAGCAACTGATGCCCTTTGCACTTTGGGTAGCAAGTGTCTGAGGTGTCTCTGGGCCCTGTGCCATGTGGGGGCGGGGGCGGGGGCGGGGTGGGAGGAGGAGGAGGAGGAGGAGGAGGAGGAGGAGGTGGGAAGGGCCCGGGCCTGCAGTCGTGTTCCCCGGGGTGGCACAGCATGTGGCTTCTTCCACAGGCTGCTTGGCCTGGGCTCCCTGCACCTGGGCCTTTGGAGGACTGGCCCTGTGCTTCTTGCCAACACTTCCTGCAGGGACCCAGAGCTGGGAGGTTGCATCTCTCAGCCCTGGGTCGGGCAGAGCCCCAGCGGGCCATGCCCACAACCTCTCTCAGCAGGGGTCCCCCAGAAGGCTCCTTTGGGACCAGGATTCTCTTGCGGGTGACTCTTTAAGGTCTGGCCCCTGGATGGAGGGGCACCAGGAGTAGAGGAGCAGGAAGGGGAAGGGGGTGGCCATGCGAGGGGACACTTTCAGGCCAAGTCCCAGCTTCAGTCTGATCCTCCTGGGAACCCCGGGGTGGACATCACACCTCCTGGTTGCCCCGCTCTGAGACAAGGAGCCGGGCTTCGCATTCCCACAGCAGCCAGTCGTGGGCTGAGGACACCTGGGGCGTTGGGAACTCCCTGGCTTCTCCTTGGTTTAACATCTGGAGCTGCTTGTGAATTGTGCCGCCACACACACCCGAGTGCAGGTGTCTTCTGCACAGACTGCGGGCCTCCCTCTTCTGAATGCCGCTAGCTCGCGACCCACCCACGGGTGAACCTGGTCAGGGTACTTTCTCTCAGGGGCAGACTCTGATCCGGGCGGGCTACCGGTGTCTCTGTTTGCTCCTTTCTTTCTTCCACTTCGGGAAAGGCTTCCTTACTGGGTGTGGAAATCTCCTATGCCTTTCCTCGCCTATTCTGTCAGCTCTAAAATTCTCTTTCGGTTGCCACCCTCACAGATGGATTAGGAAACTCTTTGCGGTGCACTCATTAGTGAAATGACCTCAATGACGCTGGAATCCAATATCTAATCGCCAATTTTTAGCGAGTCCACACGCCAGGGTGGTCGGGGTCCAATGCAGCCCCGGCCAGGCCCAGGCCCCTTGGACTGGGCCACAGGAGGACACAGAGGAGGGTCCCGGTCCCCACGGTAGGTAGAGGTGCGGGCAGTTCTCCAAGGGCTTGGGTGTTTTCCAGAGGGAGGAGATGGAGGGGACTGATTTCTTCAGCGCCCCACAAACCACGCCACCCCACCCCACCCATGGGACACATCCCGAGAGAGAGAGAGAGACGCCCCATACACTGGCTCCCCTCCCCCGTGCGCTGTGCCCCAGCCCTGGCCCGGGGGAATAGGCGGCCGCCGGGCCACAGGGTGGGGGGCGCAGCTGAAAGGGGTTGTGGGGGAGGGCCGCCCCTGGCTGGGGTCAAAGGGCGAGCGCCCCGCCCCTCCCGCCCGTGCGCAGTCAGCGGCCCCGGCGCGCTGGGGGTGGGGGGCGGGGAGGTGAAGGAGGCCAGGCGAGGAGAGGAGGGGGGCTGGAAGGGCTCCACCTTGGCGGGTCCAGCCGTGGAGGCGCATCTTGTGTGAGTGTGAGTGAGTGAGTGCGTGTGAGTGTGAGTGTGTGTGTATACAGAGACAGCCCCCAACCCCGGCCCGCCGCTCCCTGCCCGCCCCGCCCGTCACCCCCGTCCCTCGGAGCCCGCGGGACCCGGCCGGCGAACTCAACAGGCCCGACCCGGCGCGGGGCCTGGGGCGGGAGGAGGCGGCGGGGAAGCGCAGAGAGGCTCGGCTTCTTGAGCGGGGCAGGGGCGCCCTCCGCCGTCCACGGCCACACCACCCCGAACGCGCCCGATCCCGTCTGGTCTCGGAAGCTAAGCAGGGTCGGGCCTGGTTAGAACTTGGATGGGAGACCGCCCGGGAATACCGGGTGCCGTAGGCTTCTTCTTTTTTTTTTTGCCTCTGGTTCTGTCGCGTTTCTGGGAGTGCGGGGGCGGCCCGGGGTGGGGGTGACCCCCACCCTCAGCGCCCGCCGCGGTGCCTGGCGCCCCAGCCCGCACCGTGGGGCCTCCTCTTGTCCCGAGCCGTGACACCGCCGCCACGCGGCAGCATGCGTGGCTTCTGGACTGTCAGGTCTCAGACCAAAGGTCTGCTCTGTGGGAGCCGACACGCTGGAGGAAACCTTGAGAGTCTGAGAGGGGAGGGAGTTCCAGAAGAAGGCCAGGATGTCATTTTGAGGGAGTATGTGACCAGAACTCCTCCCGTTGCTTTTGGGGTTCTATGGGCTACACGTAGGAATCTTTGGTGGTGGCACCTGATGTTCGGGGATCCGGAGTCACACCCAGACCTGCTCCACAGGCCTCCTTTTACTTTTCTCTTCGGATTCATTTTTTTTTTTTTTTTTTTTGAGACAGAGTCTCGGTTTGTTGCCCAGGCTAGAGTGAGTGCCGTGGCGTCAGCCTAGCTCACAGCAACTTCAAACTCCTGGGCTCGAGTGATCCTTCTGCCTCAGCCTCCCGGGTAGCTGGGACTGCAGGCATGCGCCACCATGCCCCGCTAATTTTTTATATATATATCAGTTGGCCAATTAATTTCTTTCTATTTATAGTAGAGACGGGGTCTCGCTCTTGCTCAGGCTGGTTTTGAACTCCTGACCTTGAGCAATCCGCCCGCCTCGGCCTCCCAAGAGCTAGGATTACAGGCGTGAGCCACAGCGCCCGGCCGGATTCATTATTTTTAAAAAGTGTCTCTTATCTCTATTATTGCATTTTCTTTTCTCTCTCTTTTCAAGCAGATGATGGGAGTCCAAGTATTAAGGTGACATGTGTTGCCCGTGCCCCCCTCCCCCCCCCGTGTTCTTATTCATTTACCCCTCATGTTGTTCCAGCATATTGTGGGGGCACCAATGTTAAGGACGGGTGCGTTGCCCTCTCCCAGCCTCCCCCCTCGGGTCAGAGCTTCAAGTGCGCCCATCCCCCAGTCGGTGCGTACCCACCCCATTCCTAATGGATGTGTATGCCCATCCCCTCCCCCCACCCGCCCGACACCCACCCGAAGAAGGTGATTCCTCTGTGTCCACTTAGGTGTCCATGGGTTCGTACCCATTTGCTGGTGAGCGCGAGCACGTGGTGCTCGTGTGTCCATTCTTGGGATACTTGGCTTACTGGAACGGGTTCCAGCTCTGGCCAGGAGAACCACGAGAGGTGCCCCCTCACCGCTGCTCCTCATAGCCGAATAGCACTCCGTGGTGTCCACGCGCCACATTTTATTTACCCACTCGTGGGTCGATGGGCACTCGGGTGGCTTCCAGGTCTTTGCGATTGTGACTTGTGCCCTGACACTAACCCTAACCCTTACCCAGCCCGTCTCCTCCACGGCCCCTGCCTGACTGACTCCTTCCCGCCCGGCCTATCACCTGTCACCGTCCTCTGCCCCTGCCTGACACGCTCCTCCCCGCCCGGGCCGTCACCGTCCTCGGCCCCTGCCTGACGGGGCTCCTCCGTGGCCTGGGCCTTCCAAGGGCTTGGTGTGGACGCTGGTTCCAGGACGCCCTCCCAGGAACCCGGTAGCAGGGCGGCCGCAGCGTCTCGCGCAACCCAACCGTCCGCCGGCTGGCCGCCGTCGCTAAGTGGCCTGCGGGGGACGTGCTCCCGCTGTGCCGTGGGGGCCCAGCCTGGTGTCTTCTCTGAGGCCCCGCGGCTGCCGCTCCCCGCAAGGGGATAGCCGCGGAGGTGGGGACCGCCTCCTCATGGGGACGTACACCCAGCTCTCCACGTCGGATTCCGGGGCTCTCTGTCCTGCCAGAAGGCCCAGCCGGCCTGCGGGTCCTCAGAGTGGCAAAAACATCCGAAAACTGAGATTGAGGGTCCGGTGGGTGTCTGCACTTTTGTGCTGGGCACCCCAGGGAGGCCCGTGGGCTGGCTGGACAACGCGGTCTGCTGGGCTGGGGGGGGGTTTGGAGGAGCAACTGATGCCCTTTGCACTTTGGGTAGCAAGTGTCTGAGGTGTCTCTGGGCCCTGTGCCATGTGGGGGCGGGGGCGGGGGCGGGGTGGGAGGAGGAGGAGGAGGAGGAGGAGGAGGAGGAGGTGGGAAGGGCCCGGGCCTGCAGTCGTGTTCCCCGGGGTGGCACAGCATGTGGCTTCTTCCACAGGCTGCTTGGCCTGGGCTCCCTGCACCTGGGCCTTTGGAGGACTGGCCCTGTGCTTGCCAACACTTCCTGCAGGGACCCAGAGCTGGGAGGTTGCATCTCTCAGCCCTGGGTCGGGCAGAGCCCCAGCGGGCCATGCCCACAACCTCTCTCAGCAGGGGTCCCCCAGAAGGCTCCTTTGGGACCAGGATTCTCTTGCGGGTGACTCTTTAAGGTCTGGCCCCTGGATGGAGGGGCACCAGGAGTAGAGGAGCAGGAAGGGGAAGGGGGTGGCCATGCGAGGGGACACTTTCAGGCCAAGTCCCAGCTTCAGTCTGATCCTCCTGGGAACCCCGGGGTGGACATCACACCTCCTGGTTGCCCCGCTCTGAGACAAGGAGCCGGGCTTCGCATTCCCACAGCAGCCAGTCGTGGGCTGAGGACACCTGGGGCGTTGGGAACTCCCTGGCTTCTCCTTGGTTTAACATCTGGAGCTGCTTGTGAATTGTGCCGCCACACACACCCGAGTGCAGGTGTCTTCTGCACAGACTGCGGGCCTCCCTCTTCTGAATGCCGCTAGCTCGCGACCCACCCACGGGTGAACCTGGTCAGGGTACTTTCTCTCAGGGGCAGACTCTGATCCGGGCGGGCTACCGGTGTCTCTGTTTGCTCCTTTCTTTCTTCCACTTCGGGAAAGGCTTCCTTACTGGGTGTGGAAATCTCCTATGCCTTTCCTCGCCTATTCTGTCAGCTCTAAAATTCTCTTTCGGTTGCCACCCTCACAGATGGATTAGGAAACTCTTTGCGGTGCACTCATTAGTGAAATGACCTCAATGACGCTGGAATCCAATATCTAATCGCCAATTTTTAGCGAGTCCACACGCCAGGGTGGTCGGGGTCCAATGCAGCCCCGGCCAGGCCCAGGCCCCTTGGACTGGGCCACAGGAGGACACAGAGGAGGGTCCCGGTCCCCACGGTAGGTAGAGGTGCGGGCAGTTCTCCAAGGGCTTGGGTGTTTTCCAGAGGGAGGAGATGGAGGGGACTGATTTCTTCAGCGCCCCACAAACCACGCCACCCCACCCCACCCATGGGACACATCCCGAGAGAGAGAGAGAGACGCCCCATACACTGGCTCCCCTCCCCCGTGCGCTGTGCCCCAGCCCTGGCCCGGGGGAATAGGCGGCCGCCGGGCCACAGGGTGGGGGGCGCAGCTGAAAGGGGTTGTGGGGGAGGGCCGCCCCTGGCTGGGGTCAAAGGGCGAGCGCCCCGCCCCTCCCGCCCGTGCGCAGTCAGCGGCCCCGGCGCGCTGGGGGTGGGGGGCGGGGAGGTGAAGGAGGCCAGGCGAGGAGAGGAGGGGGGCTGGAAGGGCTCCACCTTGGCGGGTCCAGCCGTGGAGGCGCATCTTGTGTGAGTGTGAGTGAGTGAGTGCGTGTGAGTGTGAGTGTGTGTGTATACAGAGACAGCCCCCAACCCCGGCCCGCCGCTCCCTGCCCGCCCCGCCCGTCACCCCCGTCCCTCGGAGCCCGCGGGACCCGGCCGGCGAACTCAACAGGCCCGACCCGGCGCGGGGCCTGGGGCGGGAGGAGGCGGCGGGGAAGCGCAGAGAGGCTCGGCTTCTTGAGCGGGGCAGGGGCGCCCTCCGCCGTCCACGGCCACACCACCCCGAACGCGCCCGATCCCGTCTGGTCTCGGAAGCTAAGCAGGGTCGGGCCTGGTTAGAACTTGGATGGGAGACCGCCCGGGAATACCGGGTGCCGTAGGCTTCTTCTTTTTTTTTTTGCCTCTGGTTCTGTCGCGTTTCTGGGAGTGCGGGGGCGGCCCGGGGTGGGGGTGACCCCCACCCTCAGCGCCCGCCGCGGTGCCTGGCGCCCCAGCCCGCACCGTGGGGCCTCCTCTTGTCCCGAGCCGTGACACCGCCGCCACGCGGCAGCATGCGTGGCTTCTGGACTGTCAGGTCTCAGACCAAAGGTCTGCTCTGTGGGAGCCGACACGCTGGAGGAAACCTTGAGAGTCTGAGAGGGGAGGGAGTTCCAGAAGAAGGCCAGGATGTCATTTTGAGGGAGTATGTGACCAGAACTCCTCCCGTTGCTTTTGGGGTTCTATGGGCTACACGTAGGAATCTTTGGTGGTGGCACCTGATGTTCGGGGATCCGGAGTCACACCCAGACCTGCTCCACAGGCCTCCTTTTACTTTTCTCTTCGGATTCATTTTTTTTTTTTTTTTTTGAGACAGAGTCTCGGTTTGTTGCCCAGGCTAGAGTGAGTGCCGTGGCGTCAGCCTAGCTCACAGCAACTTCAAACTCCTGGGCTCGAGTGATCCTTCTGCCTCAGCCTCCCGGGTAGCTGGGACTGCAGGCATGCGCCACCATGCCCCGCTAATTTTTTATATATATATCAGTTGGCCAATTAATTTCTTTCTATTTATAGTAGAGACGGGGTCTCGCTCTTGCTCAGGCTGGTTTTGAACTCCTGACCTTGAGCAATCCGCCCGCCTCGGCCTCCCAAGAGCTAGGATTACAGGCGTGAGCCACAGCGCCCGGCCGGATTCATTATTTTTAAAAAGTGTCTCTTATCTCTATTATTGCATTTTCTTTTCTCTCTCTTTTCAAGCAGATGATGGGAGTCCAAGTATTAAGGTGACATGTGTTGCCCGTGCCCCCCTCCCCCCCCCGTGTTCTTATTCATTTACCCCTCATGTTGTTCCAGCATATTGTGGGGGCACCAATGTTAAGGACGGGTGCGTTGCCCTCTCCCAGCCTCCCCCCTCGGGTCAGAGCTTCAAGTGCGCCCATCCCCCAGTCGGTGCGTACCCACCCCATTCCTAATGGATGTGTATGCCCATCCCCTCCCCCCACCCGCCCGACACCCACCCGAAGAAGGTGATTCCTCTGTGTCCACTTAGGTGTCCATGGGTTCGTACCCATTTGCTGGTGAGCGCGAGCACGTGGTGCTCGTGTGTCCATTCTTGGGATACTTGGCTTACTGGAACGGGTTCCAGCTCTGGCCAGGAGAACCACGAGAGGTGCCCCCTCACCGCTGCTCCTCATAGCCGAATAGCACTCCGTGGTGTCCACGCGCCACATTTTATTTACCCACTCGTGGGTCGATGGGCACTCGGGTGGCTTCCAGGTCTTTGCGATTGTGACTTGTGCCCTGACACTAACCCTAACCCTTACCCAGCCCGTCTCCTCCACGGCCCCTGCCTGACTGACTCCTTCCCGCCCGGCCTATCACCTGTCACCGTCCTCTGCCCCTGCCTGACACGCTCCTCCCCGCCCGGGCCGTCACCGTCCTCGGCCCCTGCCTGACGGGGCTCCTCCGTGGCCTGGGCCTTCCAAGGGCTTGGTGTGGACGCTGGTTCCAGGACGCCCTCCCAGGAACCCGGTAGCAGGGCGGCCGCAGCGTCTCGCGCAACCCAACCGTCCGCCGGCTGGCCGCCGTCGCTAAGTGGCCTGCGGGGGACGTGCTCCCGCTGTGCCGTGGGGGCCCAGCCTGGTGTCTTCTCTGAGGCCCCGCGGCTGCCGCTCCCCGCAAGGGGATAGCCGCGGAGGTGGGGACCGCCTCCTCATGGGGACGTACACCCAGCTCTCCACGTCGGATTCCGGGGCTCTCTGTCCTGCCAGAAGGCCCAGCCGGCCTGCGGGTCCTCAGAGTGGCAAAAACATCCGAAAACTGAGATTGAGGGTCCGGTGGGTGTCTGCACTTTTGTGCTGGGCACCCCAGGGAGGCCCGGGGGCTGGCTGGACAACGCGGTCTGCTGGGCTGGGGGGGGGTTTGGAGGAGCAACTGATGCCCTTTGCACTTTGGGTAGCAAGTGTCTGAGGTGTCTCTGGGCCCTGTGCCATGTGGGGGCGGGGGCGGGGGCGGGGTGGGAGGAGGAGGAGGAGGAGGAGGAGGAGGAGGAGGTGGGAAGGGCCCGGGCCTGCAGTCGTGTTCCCCGGGGTGGCACAGCATGTGGCTTCTTCCACAGGCTGCTTGGCCTGGGCTCCCTGCACCTGGGCCTTTGGAGGACTGGCCCTGTGCTTGCCAACACTTCCTGCAGGGACCCAGAGCTGGGAGGTTGCATCTCTCAGCCCTGGGTCGGGCAGAGCCCCAGCGGGCCATGCCCACAACCTCTCTCAGCAGGGGTCCCCCAGAAGGCTCCTTTGGGACCAGGATTCTCTTGCGGGTGACTCTTTAAGGTCTGGCCCCTGGATGGAGGGGCACCAGGAGTAGAGGAGCAGGAAGGGGAAGGGGGTGGCCATGCGAGGGGACACTTTCAGGCCAAGTCCCAGCTTCAGTCTGATCCTCCTGGGAACCCCGGGGTGGACATCACACCTCCTGGTTGCCCCGCTCTGAGACAAGGAGCCGGGCTTCGCATTCCCACAGCAGCCAGTCGTGGGCTGAGGACACCTGGGGCGTTGGGAACTCCCTGGCTTCTCCTTGGTTTAACATCTGGAGCTGCTTGTGAATTGTGCCGCCACACACACCCGAGTGCAGGTGTCTTCTGCACAGACTGCGGGCCTCGCTCTTCTGAATGCCGCTAGCTCGCGACCCACCCACGGGTGAACCTGGTCAGGGTACTTTCTCTCAGGGGCAGACTCTGATCCGGGCGGGCTACCGGTGTCTCTGTTTGCTCCTTTCTTTCTTCCACTTCGGGAAAGGCTTCCTTACTGGGTGTGGAAATCTCCTATGCCTTTCCTCGCCTATTCTGTCAGCTCTAAAATTCTCTTTCGGTTGCCACCCTCACAGATGGATTAGGAAACTCTTTGCGGTGCACTCATTAGTGAAATGACCTCAATGACGCTGGAATCCAATATCTAATCGCCAATTTTTAGCGAGTCCACACGCCAGGGTGGTCGGGGTCCAATGCAGCCCCGGCCAGGCCCAGGCCCCTTGGACTGGGCCACAGGAGGACACAGAGGAGGGTCCCGGCCCCCACGGTAGGTAGAGGTGCGGGCAGTTCTCCAAGGGCTTGGGTGTTTTCCAGAGGGAGGAGATGGAGGGGACTGATTTCTTCAGCGCCCCACAAACCACGCCACCCCACCCCACCCATGGGACACATCCCGAGAGAGAGAGAGAGAGAGAGAGAGAGAGAGAGACGCCCCATACACTGGCTCCCCTCCCCCGTGCGCTGTGCCCCAGCCCTGGCCCGGGGGAATAGGCGGCCGCCGGGCCACAGGGTGGGGGGCGCAGCTGAAAGGGGTTGTGGGGGAGGGCCGCCCCTGGCTGGGGTCAAAGGGCGAGCGCCCCGCCCCTCCCGCCCGTGCGCAGTCAGCGGCCCCGGCGCGCTGGGGGTGGGGGGCGGGGAGGTGAAGGAGGCCAGGCGAGGAGAGGAGGGGGGCTGGAAGGGCTCCACCTTGGCGGGTCCAGCCGTGGAGGCGCATCTTGTGTGAGTGTGAGTGAGTGAGTGCGTGTGAGTGTGAGTGTGTGTGTATACAGAGACAGCCCCCAACCCCGGCCCGCCGCTCCCTGCCCGCCCCGCCCGTCACCCCCGTCCCTCGGAGCCCGCGGGACCCGGCCGGCGAACTCAACAGGCCCGACCCGGCGCGGGGCCTGGGGCGGGAGGAGGCGGCGGGGAAGCGCAGAGAGGCTCGGCTTCTTGAGCGGGGCAGGGGCGCCCTCCGCCGTCCACGGCCACACCACCCCGAACGCGCCCGATCCCGTCTGGTCTCGGAAGCTAAGCAGGGTCGGGCCTGGTTAGAACTTGGATGGGAGACCGCCCGGGAATACCGGGTGCCGTAGGCTTCTTCTTTTTTTTTTTGCCTCTGGTTCTGTCGCGTTTCTGGGAGTGCGGGGGCGGCCCGGGGTGGGGGTGACCCCCACCCTCAGCGCCCGCCGCGGTGCCTGGCGCCCCAGCCCGCACCGTGGGGCCTCCTCTTGTCCCGAGCCGTGACACCGCCGCCACGCGGCAGCATGCGTGGCTTCTGGACTGTCAGGTCTCAGACCAAAGGTCTGCTCTGTGGGAGCCGACACGCTGGAGGAAACCTTGAGAGTCTGAGAGGGGAGGGAGTTCCAGAAGAAGGCCAGGATGTCATTTTGAGGGAGTATGTGACCAGAACTCCTCCCGTTGCTTTTGGGGTTCTATGGGCTACACGTAGGAATCTTTGGTGGTGGCACCTGATGTTCGGGGATCCGGAGTCACACCCAGACCTGCTCCACAGGCCTCCTTTTACTTTTCTCTTCGGATTCATTTTTTTTTTTTTTTTTTTGAGACAGAGTCTCGGTTTGTTGCCCAGGCTAGAGTGAGTGCCGTGGCGTCAGCCTAGCTCACAGCAACTTCAAACTCCTGGGCTCGAGTGATCCTTCTGCCTCAGCCTCCCGGGTAGCTGGGACTGCAGGCATGCGCCACCATGCCCCGCTAATTTTTTATATATATATCAGTTGGCCAATTAATTTCTTTCTATTTATAGTAGAGACGGGGTCTCGCTCTTGCTCAGGCTGGTTTTGAACTCCTGACCTTGAGCAATCCGCCCGCCTCGGCCTCCCAAGAGCTAGGATTACAGGCGTGAGCCACAGCGCCCGGCCGGATTCATTATTTTTAAAAAGTGTCTCTTATCTCTATTATTGCATTTTCTTTTCTCTCTCTTTTCAAGCAGATGATGGGAGTCCAAGTATTAAGGTGACATGTGTTGCCCGTGCCCCCCTCCCCCCCCCCGTGTTCTTATTCATTTACCCCTCATGTTGTTCCAGCATATTGTGGGGGCACCAATGTTAAGGACGGGTGCGTTGCCCTCTCCCAGCCTCCCCCCTCGGGTCAGAGCTTCAAGTGCGCCCATCCCCCAGTCGGTGCGTACCCACCCCATTCCTAATGGATGTGTATGCCCATCCCCTCCCCCCACCCGCCCGACACCCACCCGAAGAAGGTGATTCCTCTGTGTCCACTTAGGTGTCCATGGGTTCGTACCCATTTGCTGGTGAGCGCGAGCACGTGGTGCTCGTGTGTCCATTCTTGGGATACTTGGCTTACTGGAACGGGTTCCAGCTCTGGCCAGGAGAACCACGAGAGGTGCCCCCTCACCGCTGCTCCTCATAGCCGAATAGCACTCCGTGGTGTCCACGCGCCACATTTTATTTACCCACTCGTGGGTCGATGGGCACTCGGGTGGCTTCCAGGTCTTTGCGATTGTGACTTGTGCCCTGACACTAACCCTAACCCTTACCCAGCCCGTCTCCTCCACGGCCCCTGCCTGACTGACTCCTTCCCGCCCGGCCTATCACCTGTCACCGTCCTCTGCCCCTGCCTGACACGCTCCTCCCCGCCCGGGCCGTCACCGTCCTCGGCCCCTGCCTGACGGGGCTCCTCCGTGGCCTGGGCCTTCCAAGGGCTTGGTGTGGACGCTGGTTCCAGGACGCCCTCCCAGGAACCCGGTAGCAGGGCGGCCGCAGCGTCTCGCGCAACCCAACCGTCCGCCGGCTGGCCGCCGTCGCTAAGTGGCCTGCGGGGGACGTGCTCCCGCTGTGCCGTGGGGGCCCAGCCTGGTGTCTTCTCTGAGGCCCCGCGGCTGCCGCTCCCCGCAAGGGGATAGCCGCGGAGGTGGGGACCGCCTCCTCATGGGGACGTACACCCAGCTCTCCACGTCGGATTCCGGGGCTCTCTGTCCTGCCAGAAGGCCCAGCCGGCCTGCGGGTCCTCAGAGTGGCAAAAACATCCGAAAACTGAGATTGAGGGTCCGGTGGGTGTCTGGACTTTTGTGCTGGGCACCCCAGGGAGGCCCGGGGGCTGGCTGGACAACGCGGTCTGCTGGGCTGGGGGGGGGTTTGGAGGAGCAACTGATGCCCTTTGCACTTTGGGTAGCAAGTGTCTGAGGTGTCTCTGGGCCCTGTGCCATGTGGGGGCGGGGGCGGGGGCGGGGTGGGAGGAGGAGGAGGAGGAGGAGGAGGAGGAGGAGGTGGGAAGGGCCCGGGCCTGCAGTCGTGTTCCCCGGGGTGGCACAGCATGTGGCTTCTTCCACAGGCTGCTTGGCCTGGGCTCCCTGCACCTGGGCCTTTGGAGGACTGGCCCTGTGCTTGCCAACACTTCCTGCAGGGACCCAGAGCTGGGAGGTTGCATCTCTCAGCCCTGGGTCGGGCAGAGCCCCAGCGGGCCATGCCCACAACCTCTCTCAGCAGGGGTCCCCCAGAAGGCTCCTTTGGGACCAGGATTCTCTTGCGGGTGACTCTTTAAGGTCTGGCCCCTGGATGGAGGGGCACCAGGAGTAGAGGAGCAGGAAGGGGAAGGGGGTGGCCATGCGAGGGGACACTTTCAGGCCAAGTCCCAGCTTCAGTCTGATCCTCCTGGGAACCCCGGGGTGGACATCACACCTCCTGGTTGCCCCGCTCTGAGACAAGGAGCCGGGCTTCGCATTCCCACAGCAGCCAGTCGTGGGCTGAGGACACCTGGGGCGTTGGGAACTCCCTGGCTTCTCCTTGGTTTAACATCTGGAGCTGCTTGTGAATTGTGCCGCCACACACACCCGAGTGCAGGTGTCTTCTGCACAGACTGCGGGCCTCCCTCTTCTGAATGCCGCTAGCTCGCGACCCACCCACGGGTGAACCTGGTCAGGGTACTTTCTCTCAGGGGCAGACTCTGATCCGGGCGGGCTACCGGTGTCTCTGTTTGCTCCTTTCTTTCTTCCACTTCGGGAAAGGCTTCCTTACTGGGTGTGGAAATCTCCTATGCCTTTCCTCGCCTATTCTGTCAGCTCTAAAATTCTCTTTCGGTTGCCACCCTCACAGATGGATTAGGAAACTCTTTGCGGTGCACTCATTAGTGAAATGACCTCAATGACGCTGGAATCCAATATCTAATCGCCAATTTTTAGCGAGTCCACACGCCAGGGTGGTCGGGGTCCAATGCAGCCCCGGCCAGGCCCAGGCCCCTTGGACTGGGCCACAGGAGGACACAGAGGAGGGTCCCGGTCCCCACGGTAGGTAGAGGTGCGGGCAGTTCTCCAAGGGCTTGGGTGTTTTCCAGAGGGAGGAGATGGAGGGGACTGATTTCTTCAGCGCCCCACAAACCACGCCACCCCACCCCACCCATGGGACACATCCCGAGAGAGAGAGAGAGACGCCCCATACACTGGCTCCCCTCCCCCGTGCGCTGTGCCCCAGCCCTGGCCCGGGGGAATAGGCGGCCGCCGGGCCACAGGGTGGGGGGCGCAGCTGAAAGGGGTTGTGGGGGAGGGCCGCCCCTGGCTGGGGTCAAAGGGCGAGCGCCCCGCCCCTCCCGCCCGTGCGCAGTCAGCGGCCCCGGCGCGCTGGGGGTGGGGGGCGGGGAGGTGAAGGAGGCCAGGCGAGGAGAGGAGGGGGGCTGGAAGGGCTCCACCTTGGCGGGTCCAGCCGTGGAGGCGCATCTTGTGTGAGTGTGAGTGAGTGAGTGCGTGTGAGTGTGAGTGTGTGTGTATACAGAGACAGCCCCCAACCCCGGCCCGCCGCTCCCTGCCCGCCCCGCCCGTCACCCCCGTCCCTCGGAGCCCGCGGGACCCGGCCGGCGAACTCAACAGGCCCGACCCGGCGCGGGGCCTGGGGCGGGAGGAGGCGGCGGGGAAGCGCAGAGAGGCTCGGCTTCTTGAGCGGGGCAGGGGCGCCCTCCGCCGTCCACGGCCACACCACCCCGAACGCGCCCGATCCCGTCTGGTCTCGGAAGCTAAGCAGGGTCGGGCCTGGTTAGAACTTGGATGGGAGACCGCCCGGGAATACCGGGTGCCGTAGGCTTCTTCTTTTTTTTTTTGCCTCTGGTTCTGTCGCGTTTCTGGGAGTGCGGGGGCGGCCCGGGGTGGGGGTGACCCCCACCCTCAGCGCCCGCCGCGGTGCCTGGCGCCCCAGCCCGCACCGTGGGGCCTCCTCTTGTCCCGAGCCGTGACACCGCCGCCACGCGGCAGCATGCGTGGCTTCTGGACTGTCAGGTCTCAGACCAAAGGTCTGCTCTGTGGGAGCCGACACGCTGGAGGAAACCTTGAGAGTCTGAGAGGGGAGGGAGTTCCAGAAGAAGGCCAGGATGTCATTTTGAGGGAGTATGTGACCAGAACTCCTCCCGTTGCTTTTGGGGTTCTATGGGCTACACGTAGGAATCTTTGGTGGTGGCACCTGATGTTCGGGGATCCGGAGTCACACCCAGACCTGCTCCACAGGCCTCCTTTTACTTTTCTCTTCGGATTCATTTTTTTTTTTTTTTTTTTGAGACAGAGTCTCGGTTTGTTGCCCAGGCTAGAGTGAGTGCCGTGGCGTCAGCCTAGCTCACAGCAACTTCAAACTCCTGGGCTCGAGTGATCCTTCTGCCTCAGCCTCCCGGGTAGCTGGGACTGCAGGCATGCGCCACCATGCCCCGCTAATTTTTTATATATATATCAGTTGGCCAATTAATTTCTTTCTATTTATAGTAGAGACGGGGTCTCGCTCTTGCTCAGGCTGGTTTTGAACTCCTGACCTTGAGCAATCCGCCCGCCTCGGCCTCCCAAGAGCTAGGATTACAGGCGTGAGCCACAGCGCCCGGCCGGATTCATTATTTTTAAAAAGTGTCTCTTATCTCTATTATTGCATTTTCTTTTCTCTCTCTTTTCAAGCAGATGATGGGAGTCCAAGTATTAAGGTGACATGTGTTGCCCGTGCCCCCCTCCCCCCCCCGTGTTCTTATTCATTTACCCCTCATGTTGTTCCAGCATATTGTGGGGGCACCAATGTTAAGGACGGGTGCGTTGCCCTCTCCCAGCCTCCCCCCTCGGGTCAGAGCTTCAAGTGCGCCCATCCCCCAGTCGGTGCGTACCCACCCCATTCCTAATGGATGTGTATGCCCATCCCCTCCCCCCACCCGCCCGACACCCACCCGAAGAAGGTGATTCCTCTGTGTCCACTTAGGTGTCCATGGGTTCGTACCCATTTGCTGGTGAGCGCGAGCACGTGGTGCTCGTGTGTCCATTCTTGGGATACTTGGCTTACTGGAACGGGTTCCAGCTCTGGCCAGGAGAACCACGAGAGGTGCCCCCTCACCGCTGCTCCTCATAGCCGAATAGCACTCCGTGGTGTCCACGCGCCACATTTTATTTACCCACTCGTGGGTCGATGGGCACTCGGGTGGCTTCCAGGTCTTTGCGATTGTGACTTGTGCCCTGACACTA
Organism: Microcebus murinus; assembly: GCF_040939455.1. Classification (NCBI taxonomy): domain Eukaryota; kingdom Metazoa; phylum Chordata; class Mammalia; order Primates; family Cheirogaleidae; genus Microcebus; species Microcebus murinus. Next base: position 50,749 of record NW_027438989.1, on the reverse strand, counting down.
ACCCTAACCCTTACCCAGCCCGTCTCCTCCACGGCCCCTGCCTGACTGACTCCTTCCCGCCCGGCCTATCACCTGTCACCGTCCTCTGCCCCTGCCTGACACGCTCCTCCCCGCCCGGGCCGTCACCGTCCTCGGCCCCTGCCTGACGGGGCTCCTCCGTGGCCTGGGCCTTCCAAGGGCTTGGTGTGGACGCTGGTTCCAGGACGCCCTCCCAGGAACCCGGTAGCAGGGCGGCCGCAGCGTCTCGCGCAACCCAACCGTCCGCCGGCTGGCCGCCGTCGCTAAGTGGCCTGCGGGGGACGTGCTCCCGCTGTGCCGTGGGGGCCCAGCCTGGTGTCTTCTCTGAGGCCCCGCGGCTGCCGCTCCCCGCAAGGGGATAGCCGCGGAGGTGGGGACCGCCTCCTCATGGGGACGTACACCCAGCTCTCCACGTCGGATTCCGGGGCTCTCTGTCCTGCCAGAAGGCCCAGCCGGCCTGCGGGTCCTCAGAGTGGCAAAAACATCCGAAAACTGAGATTGAGGGTCCGGTGGGTGTCTGCACTTTTGTGCTGGGCACCCCAGGGAGGCCCGGGGGCTGGCTGGACAACGCGGTCTGCTGGGCTGGGGGGGGGTTTGGAGGAGCAACTGATGCCCTTTGCACTTTGGGTAGCAAGTGTCTGAGGTGTCTCTGGGCCCTGTGCCATGTGGGGGCGGGGGCGGGGGCGGGGTGGGAGGAGGAGGAGGAGGAGGAGGAGGAGGAGGAGGTGGGAAGGGCCCGGGCCTGCAGTCGTGTTCCCCGGGGTGGCACAGCATGTGGCTTCTTCCACAGGCTGCTTGGCCTGGGCTCCCTGCACCTGGGCCTTTGGAGGACTGGCCCTGTGCTTGCCAACACTTCCTGCAGGGACCCAGAGCTGGGAGGTTGCATCTCTCAGCCCTGGGTCGGGCAGAGCCCCAGCGGGCCATGCCCACAACCTCTCTCAGCAGGGGTCCCCCAGAAGGCTCCTTTGGGACCAGGATTCTCTTGCGGGTGACTCTTTAAGGTCTGGCCCCTGGATGGAGGGGCACCAGGAGTAGAGGAGCAGGAAGGGGAAGGGGGTGGCCATGCGAGGGGACACTTTCAGGCCAAGTCCCAGCTTCAGTCTGATCCTCCTGGGAACCCCGGGGTGGACATCACACCTCCTGGTTGCCCCGCTCTGAGACAAGGAGCCGGGCTTCGCATTCCCACAGCAGCCAGTCGTGGGCTGAGGACACCTGGGGCGTTGGGAACTCCCTGGCTTCTCCTTGGTTTAACATCTGGAGCTGCTTGTGAATTGTGCCGCCACACACACCCGAGTGCAGGTGTCTTCTGCACAGACTGCGGGCCTCGCTCTTCTGAATGCCGCTAGCTCGCGACCCACCCACGGGTGAACCTGGTCAGGGTACTTTCTCTCAGGGGCAGACTCTGATCCGGGCGGGCTACCGGTGTCTCTGTTTGCTCCTTTCTTTCTTCCACTTCGGGAAAGGCTTCCTTACTGGGTGTGGAAATCTCCTATGCCTTTCCTCGCCTATTCTGTCAGCTCTAAAATTCTCTTTCGGTTGCCACCCTCACAGATGGATTAGGAAACTCTTTGCGGTGCACTCATTAGTGAAATGACCTCAATGACGCTGGAATCCAATATCTAATCGCCAATTTTTAGCGAGTCCACACGCCAGGGTGGTCGGGGTCCAATGCAGCCCCGGCCAGGCCCAGGCCCCTTGGACTGGGCCACAGGAGGACACAGAGGAGGGTCCCGGCCCCCACGGTAGGTAGAGGTGCGGGCAGTTCTCCAAGGGCTTGGGTGTTTTCCAGAGGGAGGAGATGGAGGGGACTGATTTCTTCAGCGCCCCACAAACCACGCCACCCCACCCCACCCATGGGACACATCCCGAGAGAGAGAGAGAGAGAGAGAGAGACGCCCCATACACTGGCTCCCCTCCCCCGTGCGCTGTGCCCCAGCCCTGGCCCGGGGGAATAGGCGGCCGCCGGGCCACAGGGTGGGGGGCGCAGCTGAAAGGGGTTGTGGGGGAGGGCCGCCCCTGGCTGGGGTCAAAGGGCGAGCGCCCCGCCCCTCCCGCCCGTGCGCAGTCAGCGGCCCCGGCGCGCTGGGGGTGGGGGGCGGGGAGGTGAAGGAGGCCAGGCGAGGAGAGGAGGGGGGCTGGAAGGGCTCCACCTTGGCGGGTCCAGCCGTGGAGGCGCATCTTGTGTGAGTGTGAGTGAGTGAGTGCGTGTGAGTGTGAGTGTGTGTGTATACAGAGACAGCCCCCAACCCCGGCCCGCCGCTCCCTGCCCGCCCCGCCCGTCACCCCCGTCCCTCGGAGCCCGCGGGACCCGGCCGGCGAACTCAACAGGCCCGACCCGGCGCGGGGCCTGGGGCGGGAGGAGGCGGCGGGGAAGCGCAGAGAGGCTCGGCTTCTTGAGCGGGGCAGGGGCGCCCTCCGCCGTCCACGGCCACACCACCCCGAACGCGCCCGATCCCGTCTGGTCTCGGAAGCTAAGCAGGGTCGGGCCTGGTTAGAACTTGGATGGGAGACCGCCCGGGAATACCGGGTGCCGTAGGCTTCTTCTTTTTTTTTTTGCCTCTGGTTCTGTCGCGTTTCTGGGAGTGCGGGGGCGGCCCGGGGTGGGGGTGACCCCCACCCTCAGCGCCCGCCGCGGTGCCTGGCGCCCCAGCCCGCACCGTGGGGCCTCCTCTTGTCCCGAGCCGTGACACCGCCGCCACGCGGCAGCATGCGTGGCTTCTGGACTGTCAGGTCTCAGACCAAAGGTCTGCTCTGTGGGAGCCGACACGCTGGAGGAAACCTTGAGAGTCTGAGAGGGGAGGGAGTTCCAGAAGAAGGCCAGGATGTCATTTTGAGGGAGTATGTGACCAGAACTCCTCCCGTTGCTTTTGGGGTTCTATGGGCTACACGTAGGAATCTTTGGTGGTGGCACCTGATGTTCGGGGATCCGGAGTCACACCCAGACCTGCTCCACAGGCCTCCTTTTACTTTTCTCTTCGGATTCATTTTTTTTTTTTTTTTTTTTGAGACAGAGTCTCGGTTTGTTGCCCAGGCTAGAGTGAGTGCCGTGGCGTCAGCCTAGCTCACAGCAACTTCAAACTCCTGGGCTCGAGTGATCCTTCTGCCTCAGCCTCCCGGGTAGCTGGGACTGCAGGCATGCGCCACCATGCCCCGCTAATTTTTTATATATATATCAGTTGGCCAATTAATTTCTTTCTATTTATAGTAGAGACGGGGTCTCGCTCTTGCTCAGGCTGGTTTTGAACTCCTGACCTTGAGCAATCCGCCCGCCTCGGCCTCCCAAGAGCTAGGATTACAGGCGTGAGCCACAGCGCCCGGCCGGATTCATTATTTTTAAAAAGTGTCTCTTATCTCTATTATTGCATTTTCTTTTCTCTCTCTTTTCAAGCAGATGATGGGAGTCCAAGTATTAAGGTGACATGTGTTGCCCGTGCCCCCCTCCCCCCCCCGTGTTCTTATTCATTTACCCCTCATGTTGTTCCAGCATATTGTGGGGGCACCAATGTTAAGGACGGGTGCGTTGCCCTCTCCCAGCCTCCCCCCTCGGGTCAGAGCTTCAAGTGCGCCCATCCCCCAGTCGGTGCGTACCCACCCCATTCCTAATGGATGTGTATGCCCATCCCCTCCCCCCACCCGCCCGACACCCACCCGAAGAAGGTGATTCCTCTGTGTCCACTTAGGTGTCCATGGGTTCGTACCCATTTGCTGGTGAGCGCGAGCACGTGGTGCTCGTGTGTCCATTCTTGGGATACTTGGCTTACTGGAACGGGTTCCAGCTCTGGCCAGGAGAACCACGAGAGGTGCCCCCTCACCGCTGCTCCTCATAGCCGAATAGCACTCCGTGGTGTCCACGCGCCACATTTTATTTACCCACTCGTGGGTCGATGGGCACTCGGGTGGCTTCCAGGTCTTTGCGATTGTGACTTGTGCCCTGACACTAACCCTAACCCTTACCCAGCCCGTCTCCTCCACGGCCCCTGCCTGACTGACTCCTTCCCGCCCGGCCTATCACCTGTCACCGTCCTCTGCCCCTGCCTGACACGCTCCTCCCCGCCCGGGCCGTCACCGTCCTCGGCCCCTGCCTGACGGGGCTCCTCCGTGGCCTGGGCCTTCCAAGGGCTTGGTGTGGACGCTGGTTCCAGGACGCCCTCCCAGGAACCCGGTAGCAGGGCGGCCGCAGCGTCTCGCGCAACCCAACCGTCCGCCGGCTGGCCGCCGTCGCTAAGTGGCCTGCGGGGGACGTGCTCCCGCTGTGCCGTGGGGGCCCAGCCTGGTGTCTTCTCTGAGGCCCCGCGGCTGCCGCTCCCCGCAAGGGGATAGCCGCGGAGGTGGGGACCGCCTCCTCATGGGGACGTACACCCAGCTCTCCACGTCGGATTCCGGGGCTCTCTGTCCTGCCAGAAGGCCCAGCCGGCCTGCGGGTCCTCAGAGTGGCAAAAACATCCGAAAACTGAGATTGAGGGTCCGGTGGGTGTCTGCACTTTTGTGCTGGGCACCCCAGGGAGGCCCGGGGGCTGGCTGGACAACGCGGTCTGCTGGGCTGGGGGGGGGTTTGGAGGAGCAACTGATGCCCTTTGCACTTTGGGTAGCAAGTGTCTGAGGTGTCTCTGGGCCCTGTGCCATGTGGGGGCGGGGGCGGGGGCGGGGTGGGAGGAGGAGGAGGAGGAGGAGGAGGAGGAGGAGGTGGGAAGGGCCCGGGCCTGCAGTCGTGTTCCCCGGGGTGGCACAGCATGTGGCTTCTTCCACAGGCTGCTTGGCCTGGGCTCCCTGCACCTGGGCCTTTGGAGGACTGGCCCTGTGCTTGCCAACACTTCCTGCAGGGACCCAGAGCTGGGAGGTTGCATCTCTCAGCCCTGGGTCGGGCAGAGCCCCAGCGGGCCATGCCCACAACCTCTCTCAGCAGGGGTCCCCCAGAAGGCTCCTTTGGGACCAGGATTCTCTTGCGGGTGACTCTTTAAGGTCTGGCCCCTGGATGGAGGGGCACCAGGAGTAGAGGAGCAGGAAGGGGAAGGGGGTGGCCATGCGAGGGGACACTTTCAGGCCAAGTCCCAGCTTCAGTCTGATCCTCCTGGGAACCCCGGGGTGGACATCACACCTCCTGGTTGCCCCGCTCTGAGACAAGGAGCCGGGCTTCGCATTCCCACAGCAGCCAGTCGTGGGCTGAGGACACCTGGGGCGTTGGGAACTCCCTGGCTTCTCCTTGGTTTAACATCTGGAGCTGCTTGTGAATTGTGCCGCCACACACACCCGAGTGCAGGTGTCTTCTGCACAGACTGCGGGCCTCCCTCTTCTGAATGCCGCTAGCTCGCGACCCACCCACGGGTGAACCTGGTCAGGGTACTTTCTCTCAGGGGCAGACTCTGATCCGGGCGGGCTACCGGTGTCTCTGTTTGCTCCTTTCTTTCTTCCACTTCGGGAAAGGCTTCCTTACTGGGTGTGGAAATCTCCTATGCCTTTCCTCGCCTATTCTGTCAGCTCTAAAATTCTCTTTCGGTTGCCACCCTCACAGATGGATTAGGAAACTCTTTGCGGTGCACTCATTAGTGAAATGACCTCAATGACGCTGGAATCCAATATCTAATCGCCAATTTTTAGCGAGTCCACACGCCAGGGTGGTCGGGGTCCAATGCAGCCCCGGCCAGGCCCAGGCCCCTTGGACTGGGCCACAGGAGGACACAGAGGAGGGTCCCGGTCCCCACGGTAGGTAGAGGTGCGGGCAGTTCTCCAAGGGCTTGGGTGTTTTCCAGAGGGAGGAGATGGAGGGGACTGATTTCTTCAGCGCCCCACAAACCACGCCACCCCACCCCACCCATGGGACACATCCCGAGAGAGAGAGAGAGACGCCCCATACACTGGCTCCCCTCCCCCGTGCGCTGTGCCCCAGCCCTGGCCCGGGGGAATAGGCGGCCGCCGGGCCACAGGGTGGGGGGCGCAGCTGAAAGGGGTTGTGGGGGAGGGCCGCCCCTGGCTGGGGTCAAAGGGCGAGCGCCCCGCCCCTCCCGCCCGTGCGCAGTCAGCGGCCCCGGCGCGCTGGGGGTGGGGGGCGGGGAGGTGAAGGAGGCCAGGCGAGGAGAGGAGGGGGGCTGGAAGGGCTCCACCTTGGCGGGTCCAGCCGTGGAGGCGCATCTTGTGTGAGTGTGAGTGAGTGAGTGCGTGTGAGTGTGAGTGTGTGTGTATACAGAGACAGCCCCCAACCCCGGCCCGCCGCTCCCTGCCCGCCCCGCCCGTCACCCCCGTCCCTCGGAGCCCGCGGGACCCGGCCGGCGAACTCAACAGGCCCGACCCGGCGCGGGGCCTGGGGCGGGAGGAGGCGGCGGGGAAGCGCAGAGAGGCTCGGCTTCTTGAGCGGGGCAGGGGCGCCCTCCGCCGTCCACGGCCACACCACCCCGAACGCGCCCGATCCCGTCTGGTCTCGGAAGCTAAGCAGGGTCGGGCCTGGTTAGAACTTGGATGGGAGACCGCCCGGGAATACCGGGTGCCGTAGGCTTCTTCTTTTTTTTTTTGCCTCTGGTTCTGTCGCGTTTCTGGGAGTGCGGGGGCGGCCCGGGGTGGGGGTGACCCCCACCCTCAGCGCCCGCCGCGGTGCCTGGCGCCCCAGCCCGCACCGTGGGGCCTCCTCTTGTCCCGAGCCGTGACACCGCCGCCACGCGGCAGCATGCGTGGCTTCTGGACTGTCAGGTCTCAGACCAAAGGTCTGCTCTGTGGGAGCCGACACGCTGGAGGAAACCTTGAGAGTCTGAGAGGGGAGGGAGTTCCAGAAGAAGGCCAGGATGTCATTTTGAGGGAGTATGTGACCAGAACTCCTCCCGTTGCTTTTGGGGTTCTATGGGCTACACGTAGGAATCTTTGGTGGTGGCACCTGATGTTCGGGGATCCGGAGTCACACCCAGACCTGCTCCACAGGCCTCCTTTTACTTTTCTCTTCGGATTCATTTTTTTTTTTTTTTTTTTGAGACAGAGTCTCGGTTTGTTGCCCAGGCTAGAGTGAGTGCCGTGGCGTCAGCCTAGCTCACAGCAACTTCAAACTCCTGGGCTCGAGTGATCCTTCTGCCTCAGCCTCCCGGGTAGCTGGGACTGCAGGCATGCGCCACCATGCCCCGCTAATTTTTTATATATATATCAGTTGGCCAATTAATTTCTTTCTATTTATAGTAGAGACGGGGTCTCGCTCTTGCTCAGGCTGGTTTTGAACTCCTGACCTTGAGCAATCCGCCCGCCTCGGCCTCCCAAGAGCTAGGATTACAGGCGTGAGCCACAGCGCCCGGCCGGATTCATTATTTTTAAAAAGTGTCTCTTATCTCTATTATTGCATTTTCTTTTCTCTCTCTTTTCAAGCAGATGATGGGAGTCCAAGTATTAAGGTGACATGTGTTGCCCGTGCCCCCCTCCCCCCCCGTGTTCTTATTCATTTACCCCTCATGTTGTTCCAGCATATTGTGGGGGCACCAATGTTAAGGACGGGTGCGTTGCCCTCTCCCAGCCTCCCCCCTCGGGTCAGAGCTTCAAGTGCGCCCATCCCCCAGTCGGTGCGTACCCACCCCATTCCTAATGGATGTGTATGCCCATCCCCTCCCCCCACCCGCCCGACACCCACCCGAAGAAGGTGATTCCTCTGTGTCCACTTAGGTGTCCATGGGTTCGTACCCATTTGCTGGTGAGCGCGAGCACGTGGTGCTCGTGTGTCCATTCTTGGGATACTTGGCTTACTGGAACGGGTTCCAGCTCTGGCCAGGAGAACCACGAGAGGTGCCCCCTCACCGCTGCTCCTCATAGCCGAATAGCACTCCGTGGTGTCCACGCGCCACATTTTATTTACCCACTCGTGGGTCGATGGGCACTCGGGTGGCTTCCAGGTCTTTGCGATTGTGACTTGTGCCCTGACACTAACCCTAACCCTTACCCAGCCCGTCTCCTCCACGGCCCCTGCCTGACTGACTCCTTCCCGCCCGGCCTATCACCTGTCACCGTCCTCTGCCCCTGCCTGACACGCTCCTCCCCGCCCGGGCCGTCACCGTCCTCGGCCCCTGCCTGACGGGGCTCCTCCGTGGCCTGGGCCTTCCAAGGGCTTGGTGTGGACGCTGGTTCCAGGACGCCCTCCCAGGAACCCGGTAGCAGGGCGGCCGCAGCGTCTCGCGCAACCCAACCGTCCGCCGGCTGGCCGCCGTCGCTAAGTGGCCTGCGGGGGACGTGCTCCCGCTGTGCCGTGGGGGCCCAGCCTGGTGTCTTCTCTGAGGCCCCGCGGCTGCCGCTCCCCGCAAGGGGATAGCCGCGGAGGTGGGGACCGCCTCCTCATGGGGACGTACACCCAGCTCTCCACGTCGGATTCCGGGGCTCTCTGTCCTGCCAGAAGGCCCAGCCGGCCTGCGGGTCCTCAGAGTGGCAAAAACATCCGAAAACTGAGATTGAGGGTCCGGTGGGTGTCTGCACTTTTGTGCTGGGCACCCCAGGGAGGCCCGGGGGCTGGCTGGACAACGCGGTCTGCTGGGCTGGGGGGGGGTTTGGAGGAGCAACTGATGCCCTTTGCACTTTGGGTAGCAAGTGTCTGAGGTGTCTCTGGGCCCTGTGCCATGTGGGGGCGGGGGCGGGGGCGGGGTGGGAGGAGGAGGAGGAGGAGGAGGAGGAGGAGGAGGTGGGAAGGGCCCGGGCCTGCAGTCGTGTTCCCCGGGGTGGCACAGCATGTGGCTTCTTCCACAGGCTGCTTGGCCTGGGCTCCCTGCACCTGGGCCTTTGGAGGACTGGCCCTGTGCTTGCCAACACTTCCTGCAGGGACCCAGAGCTGGGAGGTTGCATCTCTCAGCCCTGGGTCGGGCAGAGCCCCAGCGGGCCATGCCCACAACCTCTCTCAGCAGGGGTCCCCCAGAAGGCTCCTTTGGGACCAGGATTCTCTTGCGGGTGACTCTTTAAGGTCTGGCCCCTGGATGGAGGGGCACCAGGAGTAGAGGAGCAGGAAGGGGAAGGGGGTGGCCATGCGAGGGGACACTTTCAGGCCAAGTCCCAGCTTCAGTCTGATCCTCCTGGGAACCCCGGGGTGGACATCACACCTCCTGGTTGCCCCGCTCTGAGACAAGGAGCCGGGCTTCGCATTCCCACAGCAGCCAGTCGTGGGCTGAGGACACCTGGGGCGTTGGGAACTCCCTGGCTTCTCCTTGGTTTAACATCTGGAGCTGCTTGTGAATTGTGCCGCCACACACACCCGAGTGCAGGTGTCTTCTGCACAGACTGCGGGCCTCGCTCTTCTGAATGCCGCTAGCTCGCGACCCACCCACGGGTGAACCTGGTCAGGGTACATTCTCTCAGGGGCAGACTCTGATCCGGGCGGGCTACCGGTGTCTCTGTTTGCTCCTTTCTTTCTTCCACTTCGGGAAAGGCTTCCTTACTGGGTGTGGAAATCTCCTATGCCTTTCCTCGCCTATTCTGTCAGCTCTAAAATTCTCTTTCGGTTGCCACCCTCACAGATGGATTAGGAAACTCTTTGCGGTGCACTCATTAGTGAAATGACCTCAATGACGCTGGAATCCAATATCTAATCGCCAATTTTTAGCGAGTCCACACGCCAGGGTGGTCGGGGTCCAATGCAGCCCCGGCCAGGCCCAGGCCCCTTGGACTGGGCCACAGGAGGACACAGAGGAGGGTCCCGGCCCCCACGGTAGGTAGAGGTGCGGGCAGTTCTCCAAGGGCTTGGGTGTTTTCCAGAGAGAGGAGATGGAGGGGACTGATTTCTTCAGCGCCCCACAAACCACGCCACCCCACCCCACCCATGGGACACATCCCGAGAGAGAGAGAGAGAGAGAGAGAGACAGACGCCCCATACACTGGCTCCCCTCCCCCGTGCGCTGTGCCCCAGCCCTGGCCCGGGGGAATAGGCGGCCGCCGGGCCACAGGGTGGGGGGCGCAGCTGAAAGGGGTTGTGGGGGAGGGCCGCCCCTGGCTGGGGTCAAAGGGCGAGCGCCCCGCCCCTCCCGCCCGTGCGCAGTCAGCGGCCCCGGCGCGCTGGGGGTGGGGGGCGGGGAGGTGAAGGAGGCCAGGCGAGGAGAGGAGGGGGGCTGGAAGGGCTCCACCTTGGCGGGTCCAGCCGTGGAGGCGCATCTTGTGTGAGTGTGAGTGAGTGAGTGCGTGTGAGTGTGAGTGTGTGTGTATACAGAGACAGCCCCCAACCCCGGCCCGCCGCTCCCTGCCCGCCCCGCCCGTCACCCCCGTCCCTCGGAGCCCGCGGGACCCGGCCGGCGAACTCAACAGGCCCGACCCGGCGCGGGGCCTGGGGCGGGAGGAGGCGGCGGGGAAGCGCAGAGAGGCTCGGCTTCTTGAGCGGGGCAGGGGCGCCCTCCGCCGTCCACGGCCACACCACCCCGAACGCGCCCGATCCCGTCTGGTCTCGGAAGCTAAGCAGGGTCGGGCCTGGTTAGAACTTGGATGGGAGACCGCCCGGGAATACCGGGTGCCGTAGGCTTCTTCTTTTTTTTTTTGCCTCTGGTTCTGTCGCGTTTCTGGGAGTGCGGGGGCGGCCCGGGGTGGGGGTGACCCCCACCCTCAGCGCCCGCCGCGGTGCCTGGCGCCCCAGCCCGCACCGTGGGGCCTCCTCTTGTCCCGAGCCGTGACACCGCCGCCACGCGGCAGCATGCGTGGCTTCTGGACTGTCAGGTCTCAGACCAAAGGTCTGCTCTGTGGGAGCCGACACGCTGGAGGAAACCTTGAGAGTCTGAGAGGGGAGGGAGTTCCAGAAGAAGGCCAGGATGTCATTTTGAGGGAGTATGTGACCAGAACTCCTCCCGTTGCTTTTGGGGTTCTATGGGCTACACGTAGGAATCTTTGGTGGTGGCACCTGATGTTCGGGGATCCGGAGTCACACCCAGACCTGCTCCACAGGCCTCCTTTTACTTTTCTCTTCGGATTCATTTTTTTTTTTTTTTTTTTGAGACAGAGTCTCGGTTTGTTGCCCAGGCTAGAGTGAGTGCCGTGGCGTCAGCCTAGCTCACAGCAACTTCAAACTCCTGGGCTCGAGTGATCCTTCTGCCTCAGCCTCCCGGGTAGCTGGGACTGCAGGCATGCGCCACCATGCCCCGCTAATTTTTTATATATATATCAGTTGGCCAATTAATTTCTTTCTATTTATAGTAGAGACGGGGTCTCGCTCTTGCTCAGGCTGGTTTTGAACTCCTGACCTTGAGCAATCCGCCCGCCTCGGCCTCCCAAGAGCTAGGATTACAGGCGTGAGCCACAGCGCCCGGCCGGATTCATTATTTTTAAAAAGTGTCTCTTATCTCTATTATTGCATTTTCTTTTCTCTCTCTTTTCAAGCAGATGATGGGAGTCCAAGTATTAAGGTGACATGTGTTGCCCGTGCCCCCCTCCCCCCCCCCGTGTTCTTATTCATTTACCCCTCATGTTGTTCCAGCATATTGTGGGGGCACCAATGTTAAGGACGGGTGCGTTGCCCTCTCCCAGCCTCCCCCCTCGGGTCAGAGCTTCAAGTGCGCCCATCCCCCAGTCGGTGCGTACCCACCCCATTCCTAATGGATGTGTATGCCCATCCCCTCCCCCCACCCGCCCGACACCCACCCGAAGAAGGTGATTCCTCTGTGTCCACTTAGGTGTCCATGGGTTCGTACCCATTTGCTGGTGAGCGCGAGCACGTGGTGCTCGTGTGTCCATTCTTGGGATACTTGGCTTACTGGAACGGGTTCCAGCTCTGGCCAGGAGAACCACGAGAGGTGCCCCCTCACCGCTGCTCCTCATAGCCGAATAGCACTCCGTGGTGTCCACGCGCCACATTTTATTTACCCACTCGTGGGTCGATGGGCACTCGGGTGGCTTCCAGGTCTTTGCGATTGTGACTTGTGCCCTGACACTAACCCTAACCCTTACCCAGCCCGTCTCCTCCACGGCCCCTGCCTGACTGACTCCTTCCCGCCCGGCCTATCACCTGTCACCGTCCTCTGCCCCTGCCTGACACGCTCCTCCCCGCCCGGGCCGTCACCGTCCTCGGCCCCTGCCTGACGGGGCTCCTCCGTGGCCTGGGCCTTCCAAGGGCTTGGTGTGGACGCTGGTTCCAGGACGCCCTCCCAGGAACCCGGTAGCAGGGCGGCCGCAGCGTCTCGCGCAACCCAACCGTCCGCCGGCTGGCCGCCGTCGCTAAGTGGCCTGCGGGGGACGTGCTCCCGCTGTGCCGTGGGGGCCCAGCCTGGTGTCTTCTCTGAGGCCCCGCGGCTGCCGCTCCCCGCAAGGGGATAGCCGCGGAGGTGGGGACCGCCTCCTCATGGGGACGTACACCCAGCTCTCCACGTCGGATTCCGGGGCTCTCTGTCCTGCCAGAAGGCCCAGCCGGCCTGCGGGTCCTCAGAGTGGCAAAAACATCCGAAAACTGAGATTGAGGGTCCGGTGGGTGTCTGCACTTTTGTGCTGGGCACCCCAGGGAGGCCCGGGGGCTGGCTGGACAACGCGGTCTGCTGGGCTGGGGGGGGGTTTGGAGGAGCAACTGATGCCCTTTGCACTTTGGGTAGCAAGTGTCTGAGGTGTCTCTGGGCCCTGTGCCATGTGGGGGCGGGGGCGGGGGCGGGGTGGGAGGAGGAGGAGGAGGAGGAGGAGGAGGAGGAGGTGGGAAGGGCCCGGGCCTGCAGTCGTGTTCCCCGGGGTGGCACAGCATGTGGCTTCTTCCACAGGCTGCTTGGCCTGGGCTCCCTGCACCTGGGCCTTTGGAGGACTGGCCCTGTGCTTGCCAACACTTCCTGCAGGGACCCAGAGCTGGGAGGTTGCATCTCTCAGCCCTGGGTCGGGCAGAGCCCCAGCGGGCCATGCCCACAACCTCTCTCAGCAGGGGTCCCCCAGAAGGCTCCTTTGGGACCAGGATTCTCTTGCGGGTGACTCTTTAAGGTCTGGCCCCTGGATGGAGGGGCACCAGGAGTAGAGGAGCAGGAAGGGGAAGGGGGTGGCCATGCGAGGGGACACTTTCAGGCCAAGTCCCAGCTTCAGTCTGATCCTCCTGGGAACCCCGGGGTGGACATCACACCTCCTGGTTGCCCCGCTCTGAGACAAGGAGCCGGGCTTCGCATTCCCACAGCAGCCAGTCGTGGGCTGAGGACACCTGGGGCGTTGGGAACTCCCTGGCTTCTCCTTGGTTTAACATCTGGAGCTGCTTGTGAATTGTGCCGCCACACACACCCGAGTGCAGGTGTCTTCTGCACAGACTGCGGGCCTCGCTCTTCTGAATGCCGCTAGCTCGCGACCCACCCACGGGTGAACCTGGTCAGGGTACATTCTCTCAGGGGCAGACTCTGATCCGGGCGGGCTACCGGTGTCTCTGTTTGCTCCTTTCTTTCTTCCACTTCGGGAAAGGCTTCCTTACTGGGTGTGGAAATCTCCTATGCCTTTCCTCGCCTATTCTGTCAGCTCTAAAATTCTCTTTCGGTTGCCACCCTCACAGATGGATTAGGAAACTCTTTGCGGTGCACTCATTAGTGAAATGACCTCAATGACGCTGGAATCCAATATCTAATCGCCAATTTTTAGCGAGTCCACACGCCAGGGTGGTCGGGGTCCAATGCAGCCCCGGCCAGGCCCAGGCCCCTTGGACTGGGCCACAGGAGGACACAGAGGAGGGTCCCGGCCCCCACGGTAGGTAGAGGTGCGGGCAGTTCTCCAAGGGCTTGGGTGTTTTCCAGAGAGAGGAGATGGAGGGGACTGATTTCTTCAGCGCCCCACAAACCACGCCACCCCACCCCACCCATGGGACACATCCCGAGAGAGAGAGAGAGAGAGAGAGAGAGACAGACGCCCCATACACTGGCTCCCCTCCCCCGTGCGCTGTGCCCCAGCCCTGGCCCGGGGGAATAGGCGGCCGCCGGGCCACAGGGTGGGGGGCGCAGCTGAAAGGGGTTGTGGGGGAGGGCCGCCCCTGGCTGGGGTCAAAGGGCGAGCGCCCCGCCCCTCCCGCCCGTGCGCAGTCAGCGGCCCCGGCGCGCTGGGGGTGGGGGGCGGGGAGGTGAAGGAGGCCAGGCGAGGAGAGGAGGGGGGCTGGAAGGGCTCCACCTTGGCGGGTCCAGCCGTGGAGGCGCATCTTGTGTGAGTGTGAGTGAGTGAGTGCGTGTGAGTGTGAGTGTGTGTGTATACAGAGACAGCCCCCAACCCCGGCCCGCCGCTCCCTGCCCGCCCCGCCCGTCACCCCCGTCCCTCGGAGCCCGCGGGACCCGGCCGGCGAACTCAACAGGCCCGACCCGGCGCGGGGCCTGGGGCGGGAGGAGGCGGCGGGGAAGCGCAGAGAGGCTCGGCTTCTTGAGCGGGGCAGGGGCGCCCTCCGCCGTCCACGGCCACACCACCCCGAACGCGCCCGATCCCGTCTGGTCTCGGAAGCTAAGCAGGGTCGGGCCTGGTTAGAACTTGGATGGGAGACCGCCCGGGAATACCGGGTGCCGTAGGCTTCTTCTTTTTTTTTTTGCCTCTGGTTCTGTCGCGTTTCTGGGAGTGCGGGGGCGGCCCGGGGTGGGGGTGACCCCCACCCTCAGCGCCCGCCGCGGTGCCTGGCGCCCCAGCCCGCACCGTGGGGCCTCCTCTTGTCCCGAGCCGTGACACCGCCGCCACGCGGCAGCATGCGTGGCTTCTGGACTGTCAGGTCTCAGACCAAAGGTCTGCTCTGTGGGAGCCGACACGCTGGAGGAAACCTTGAGAGTCTGAGAGGGGAGGGAGTTCCAGAAGAAGGCCAGGATGTCATTTTGAGGGAGTATGTGACCAGAACTCCTCCCGTTGCTTTTGGGGTTCTATGGGCTACACGTAGGAATCTTTGGTGGTGGCACCTGATGTTCGGGGATCCGGAGTCACACCCAGACCTGCTCCACAGGCCTCCTTTTACTTTTCTCTTCGGATTCATTTTTTTTTTTTTTTTTTTGAGACAGAGTCTCGGTTTGTTGCCCAGGCTAGAGTGAGTGCCGTGGCGTCAGCCTAGCTCACAGCAACTTCAAACTCCTGGGCTCGAGTGATCCTTCTGCCTCAGCCTCCCGGGTAGCTGGGACTGCAGGCATGCGCCACCATGCCCCGCTAATTTTTTATATATATATCAGTTGGCCAATTAATTTCTTTCTATTTATAGTAGAGACGGGGTCTCGCTCTTGCTCAGGCTGGTTTTGAACTCCTGACCTTGAGCAATCCGCCCGCCTCGGCCTCCCAAGAGCTAGGATTACAGGCGTGAGCCACAGCGCCCGGCCGGATTCATTATTTTTAAAAAGTGTCTCTTATCTCTATTATTGCATTTTCTTTTCTCTCTCTTTTCAAGCAGATGATGGGAGTCCAAGTATTAAGGTGACATGTGTTGCCCGTGCCCCCCTCCCCCCCCGTGTTCTTATTCATTTACCCCTCATGTTGTTCCAGCATATTGTGGGGGCACCAATGTTAAGGACGGGTGCGTTGCCCTCTCCCAGCCTCCCCCCTCGGGTCAGAGCTTCAAGTGCGCCCATCCCCCAGTCGGTGCGTACCCACCCCATTCCTAATGGATGTGTATGCCCATCCCCTCCCCCCACCCGCCCGACACCCACCCGAAGAAGGTGATTCCTCTGTGTCCACTTAGGTGTCCATGGGTTCGTACCCATTTGCTGGTGAGCGCGAGCACGTGGTGCTCGTGTGTCCATTCTTGGGATACTTGGCTTACTGGAACGGGTTCCAGCTCTGGCCAGGAGAACCACGAGAGGTGCCCCCTCACCGCTGCTCCTCATAGCCGAATAGCACTCCGTGGTGTCCACGCGCCACATTTTATTTACCCACTCGTGGGTCGATGGGCACTCGGGTGGCTTCCAGGTCTTTGCGATTGTGACTTGTGCCCTGACACTAACCCTAACCCTTACCCAGCCCGTCTCCTCCACGGCCCCTGCCTGACTGACTCCTTCCCGCCCGGCCTATCACCTGTCACCGTCCTCTGCCCCTGCCTGACACGCTCCTCCCCGCCCGGGCCGTCACCGTCCTCGGCCCCTGCCTGACGGGGCTCCTCCGTGGCCTGGGCCTTCCAAGGGCTTGGTGTGGACGCTGGTTCCAGGACGCCCTCCCAGGAACCCGGTAGCAGGGCGGCCGCAGCGTCTCGCGCAACCCAACCGTCCGCCGGCTGGCCGCCGTCGCTAAGTGGCCTGCGGGGGACGTGCTCCCGCTGTGCCGTGGGGGCCCAGCCTGGTGTCTTCTCTGAGGCCCCGCGGCTGCCGCTCCCCGCAAGGGGATAGCCGCGGAGGTGGGGACCGCCTCCTCATGGGGACGTACACCCAGCTCTCCACGTCGGATTCCGGGGCTCTCTGTCCTGCCAGAAGGCCCAGCCGGCCTGCGGGTCCTCAGAGTGGCAAAAACATCCGAAAACTGAGATTGAGGGTCCGGTGGGTGTCTGCACTTTTGTGCTGGGCACCCCAGGGAGGCCCGGGGGCTGGCTGGACAACGCGGTCTGCTGGGCTGGGGGGGGGTTTGGAGGAGCAACTGATGCCCTTTGCACTTTGGGTAGCAAGTGTCTGAGGTGTCTCTGGGCCCTGTGCCATGTGGGGGCGGGGGCGGGGGCGGGGTGGGAGGAGGAGGAGGAGGAGGAGGAGGAGGAGGAGGTGGGAAGGGCCCGGGCCTGCAGTCGTGTTCCCCGGGGTGGCACAGCATGTGGCTTCTTCCACAGGCTGCTTGGCCTGGGCTCCCTGCACCTGGGCCTTTGGAGGACTGGCCCTGTGCTTGCCAACACTTCCTGCAGGGACCCAGAGCTGGGAGGTTGCATCTCTCAGCCCTGGGTCGGGCAGAGCCCCAGCGGGCCATGCCCACAACCTCTCTCAGCAGGGGTCCCCCAGAAGGCTCCTTTGGGACCAGGATTCTCTTGCGGGTGACTCTTTAAGGTCTGGCCCCTGGATGGAGGGGCACCAGGAGTAGAGGAGCAGGAAGGGGAAGGGGGTGGCCATGCGAGGGGACACTTTCAGGCCAAGTCCCAGCTTCAGTCTGATCCTCCTGGGAACCCCGGGGTGGACATCACACCTCCTGGTTGCCCCGCTCTGAGACAAGGAGCCGGGCTTCGCATTCCCACAGCAGCCAGTCGTGGGCTGAGGACACCTGGGGCGTTGGGAACTCCCTGGCTTCTCCTTGGTTTAACATCTGGAGCTGCTTGTGAATTGTGCCGCCACACACACCCGAGTGCAGGTGTCTTCTGCACAGACTGCGGGCCTCCCTCTTCTGAATGCCGCTAGCTCGCGACCCACCCACGGGTGAACCTGGTCAGGGTACTTTCTCTCAGGGGCAGACTCTGATCCGGGCGGGCTACCGGTGTCTCTGTTTGCTCCTTTCTTTCTTCCACTTCGGGAAAGGCTTCCTTACTGGGTGTGGAAATCTCCTATGCCTTTCCTCGCCTATTCTGTCAGCTCTAAAATTCTCTTTCGGTTGCCACCCTCACAGATGGATTAGGAAACTCTTTGCGGTGCACTCATTAGTGAAATGACCTCAATGACGCTGGAATCCAATATCTAATCGCCAATTTTTAGCGAGTCCACACGCCAGGGTGGTCGGGGTCCAATGCAGCCCCGGCCAGGCCCAGGCCCCTTGGACTGGGCCACAGGAGGACACAGAGGAGGGTCCCGGCCCCCACGGTAGGTAGAGGTGCGGGCAGTTCTCCAAGGGCTTGGGTGTTTTCCAGAGAGAGGAGATGGAGGGGACTGATTTCTTCAGCGCCCCACAAACCACGCCACCCCACCCCACCCATGGGACACATCCCGAGAGAGAGAGAGAGACGCCCCATACACTGGCTCCCCTCCCCCGTGCGCTGTGCCCCAGCCCTGGCCCGGGGGAATAGGCGGCCGCCGGGCCACAGGGTGGGGGGCGCAGCTGAAAGGGGTTGTGGGGGAGGGCCGCCCCTGGCTGGGGTCAAAGGGCGAGCGCCCCGCCCCTCCCGCCCGTGCGCAGTCAGCGGCCCCGGCGCGCTGGGGGTGGGGGGCGGGGAGGTGAAGGAGGCCAGGCGAGGAGAGGAGGGGGGCTGGAAGGGCTCCACCTTGGCGGGTCCAGCCGTGGAGGCGCATCTTGTGTGAGTGTGAGTGAGTGAGTGCGTGTGAGTGTGAGTGTGTGTGTATACAGAGACAGCCCCCAACCCCGGCCCGCCGCTCCCTGCCCGCCCCGCCCGTCACCCCCGTCCCTCGGAGCCCGCGGGACCCGGCCGGCGAACTCAACAGGCCCGACCCGGCGCGGGGCCTGGGGCGGGAGGAGGCGGCGGGGAAGCGCAGAGAGGCTCGGCTTCTTGAGCGGGGCAGGGGCGCCCTCCGCCGTCCACGGCCACACCACCCCGAACGCGCCCGATCCCGTCTGGTCTCGGAAGCTAAGCAGGGTCGGGCCTGGTTAGAACTTGGATGGGAGACCGCCCGGGAATACCGGGTGCCGTAGGCTTCTTCTTTTTTTTTTTGCCTCTGGTTCTGTCGCGTTTCTGGGAGTGCGGGGGCGGCCCGGGGTGGGGGTGACCCCCACCCTCAGCGCCCGCCGCGGTGCCTGGCGCCCCAGCCCGCACCGTGGGGCCTCCTCTTGTCCCGAGCCGTGACACCGCCGCCACGCGGCAGCATGCGTGGCTTCTGGACTGTCAGGTCTCAGACCAAAGGTCTGCTCTGTGGGAGCCGACACGCTGGAGGAAACCTTGAGAGTCTGAGAGGGGAGGGAGTTCCAGAAGAAGGCCAGGATGTCATTTTGAGGGAGTATGTGACCAGAACTCCTCCCGTTGCTTTTGGGGTTCTATGGGCTACACGTAGGAATCTTTGGTGGTGGCACCTGATGTTCGGGGATCCGGAGTCACACCCAGACCTGCTCCACAGGCCTCCTTTTACTTTTCTCTTCGGATTCATTTTTTTTTTTTTTTTTTGAGACAGAGTCTCGGTTTGTTGCCCAGGCTAGAGTGAGTGCCGTGGCGTCAGCCTAGCTCACAGCAACTTCAAACTCCTGGGCTCGAGTGATCCTTCTGCCTCAGCCTCCCGGGTAGCTGGGACTGCAGGCATGCGCCACCATGCCCCGCTAATTTTTTATATATATATCAGTTGGCCAATTAATTTCTTTCTATTTATAGTAGAGACGGGGTCTCGCTCTTGCTCAGGCTGGTTTTGAACTCCTGACCTTGAGCAATCCGCCCGCCTCGGCCTCCCAAGAGCTAGGATTACAGGCGTGAGCCACAGCGCCCGGCCGGATTCATTATTTTTAAAAAGTGTCTCTTATCTCTATTATTGCATTTTCTTTTCTCTCTCTTTTCAAGCAGATGATGGGAGTCCAAGTATTAAGGTGACATGTGTTGCCCGTGCCCCCCTCCCCCCCCCGTGTTCTTATTCATTTACCCCTCATGTTGTTCCAGCATATTGTGGGGGCACCAATGTTAAGGACGGGTGCGTTGCCCTCTCCCAGCCTCCCCCCTCGGGTCAGAGCTTCAAGTGCGCCCATCCCCCAGTCGGTGCGTACCCACCCCATTCCTAATGGATGTGTATGCCCATCCCCTCCCCCCACCCGCCCGACACCCACCCGAAGAAGGTGATTCCTCTGTGTCCACTTAGGTGTCCATGGGTTCGTACCCATTTGCTGGTGAGCGCGAGCACGTGGTGCTCGTGTGTCCATTCTTGGGATACTTGGCTTACTGGAACGGGTTCCAGCTCTGGCCAGGAGAACCACGAGAGGTGCCCCCTCACCGCTGCTCCTCATAGCCGAATAGCACTCCGTGGTGTCCACGCGCCACATTTTATTTACCCACTCGTGGGTCGATGGGCACTCGGGTGGCTTCCAGGTCTTTGCGATTGTGACTTGTGCCCTGACACTAACCCTAACCCTTACCCAGCCCGTCTCCTCCACGGCCCCTGCCTGACTGACTCCTTCCCGCCCGGCCTATCACCTGTCACCGTCCTCTGCCCCTGCCTGACACGCTCCTCCCCGCCCGGGCCGTCACCGTCCTCGGCCCCTGCCTGACGGGGCTCCTCCGTGGCCTGGGCCTTCCAAGGGCTTGGTGTGGACGCTGGTTCCAGGACGCCCTCCCAGGAACCCGGTAGCAGGGCGGCCGCAGCGTCTCGCGCAACCCAACCGTCCGCCGGCTGGCCGCCGTCGCTAAGTGGCCTGCGGGGGACGTGCTCCCGCTGTGCCGTGGGGGCCCAGCCTGGTGTCTTCTCTGAGGCCCCGCGGCTGCCGCTCCCCGCAAGGGGATAGCCGCGGAGGTGGGGACCGCCTCCTCATGGGGACGTACACCCAGCTCTCCACGTCGGATTCCGGGGCTCTCTGTCCTGCCAGAAGGCCCAGCCGGCCTGCGGGTCCTCAGAGTGGCAAAAACATCCGAAAACTGAGATTGAGGGTCCGGTGGGTGTCTGCACTTTTGTGCTGGGCACCCCAGGGAGGCCCGGGGGCTGGCTGGACAACGCGGTCTGCTGGGCTGGGGGGGGGTTTGGAGGAGCAACTGATGCCCTTTGCACTTTGGGTAGCAAGTGTCTGAGGTGTCTCTGGGCCCTGTGCCATGTGGGGGCGGGGGCGGGGGCGGGGTGGGAGGAGGAGGAGGAGGAGGAGGAGGAGGAGGAGGTGGGAAGGGCCCGGGCCTGCAGTCGTGTTCCCCGGGGTGGCACAGCATGTGGCTTCTTCCACAGGCTGCTTGGCCTGGGCTCCCTGCACCTGGGCCTTTGGAGGACTGGCCCTGTGCTTGCCAACACTTCCTGCAGGGACCCAGAGCTGGGAGGTTGCATCTCTCAGCCCTGGGTCGGGCAGAGCCCCAGCGGGCCATGCCCACAACCTCTCTCAGCAGGGGTCCCCCAGAAGGCTCCTTTGGGACCAGGATTCTCTTGCGGGTGACTCTTTAAGGTCTGGCCCCTGGATGGAGGGGCACCAGGAGTAGAGGAGCAGGAAGGGGAAGGGGGTGGCCATGCGAGGGGACACTTTCAGGCCAAGTCCCAGCTTCAGTCTGATCCTCCTGGGAACCCCGGGGTGGACATCACACCTCCTGGTTGCCCCGCTCTGAGACAAGGAGCCGGGCTTCGCATTCCCACAGCAGCCAGTCGTGGGCTGAGGACACCTGGGGCGTTGGGAACTCCCTGGCTTCTCCTTGGTTTAACATCTGGAGCTGCTTGTGAATTGTGCCGCCACACACACCCGAGTGCAGGTGTCTTCTGCACAGACTGCGGGCCTCGCTCTTCTGAATGCCGCTAGCTCGCGACCCACCCACGGGTGAACCTGGTCAGGGTACATTCTCTCAGGGGCAGACTCTGATCCGGGCGGGCTACCGGTGTCTCTGTTTGCTCCTTTCTTTCTTCCACTTCGGGAAAGGCTTCCTTACTGGGTGTGGAAATCTCCTATGCCTTTCCTCGCCTATTCTGTCAGCTCTAAAATTCTCTTTCGGTTGCCACCCTCACAGATGGATTAGGAAACTCTTTGCGGTGCACTCATTAGTGAAATGACCTCAATGACGCTGGAATCCAATATCTAATCGCCAATTTTTAGCGAGTCCACACGCCAGGGTGGTCGGGGTCCAATGCAGCCCCGGCCAGGCCCAGGCCCCTTGGACTGGGCCACAGGAGGACACAGAGGAGGGTCCCGGCCCCCACGGTAGGTAGAGGTGCGGGCAGTTCTCCAAGGGCTTGGGTGTTTTCCAGAGAGAGGAGATGGAGGGGACTGATTTCTTCAGCGCCCCACAAACCACGCCACCCCACCCCACCCATGGGACACATCCCGAGAGAGAGAGAGAGAGAGAGAGAGACAGACGCCCCATACACTGGCTCCCCTCCCCCGTGCGCTGTGCCCCAGCCCTGGCCCGGGGGAATAGGCGGCCGCCGGGCCACAGGGTGGGGGGCGCAGCTGAAAGGGGTTGTGGGGGAGGGCCGCCCCTGGCTGGGGTCAAAGGGCGAGCGCCCCGCCCCTCCCGCCCGTGCGCAGTCAGCGGCCCCGGCGCGCTGGGGGTGGGGGGCGGGGAGGTGAAGGAGGCCAGGCGAGGAGAGGAGGGGGGCTGGAAGGGCTCCACCTTGGCGGGTCCAGCCGTGGAGGCGCATCTTGTGTGAGTGTGAGTGAGTGAGTGCGTGTGAGTGTGAGTGTGTGTGTATACAGAGACAGCCCCCAACCCCGGCCCGCCGCTCCCTGCCCGCCCCGCCCGTCACCCCCGTCCCTCGGAGCCCGCGGGACCCGGCCGGCGAACTCAACAGGCCCGACCCGGCGCGGGGCCTGGGGCGGGAGGAGGCGGCGGGGAAGCGCAGAGAGGCTCGGCTTCTTGAGCGGGGCAGGGGCGCCCTCCGCCGTCCACGGCCACACCACCCCGAACGCGCCCGATCCCGTCTGGTCTCGGAAGCTAAGCAGGGTCGGGCCTGGTTAGAACTTGGATGGGAGACCGCCCGGGAATACCGGGTGCCGTAGGCTTCTTCTTTTTTTTTTTGCCTCTGGTTCTGTCGCGTTTCTGGGAGTGCGGGGGCGGCCCGGGGTGGGGGTGACCCCCACCCTCAGCGCCCGCCGCGGTGCCTGGCGCCCCAGCCCGCACCGTGGGGCCTCCTCTTGTCCCGAGCCGTGACACCGCCGCCACGCGGCAGCATGCGTGGCTTCTGGACTGTCAGGTCTCAGACCAAAGGTCTGCTCTGTGGGAGCCGACACGCTGGAGGAAACCTTGAGAGTCTGAGAGGGGAGGGAGTTCCAGAAGAAGGCCAGGATGTCATTTTGAGGGAGTATGTGACCAGAACTCCTCCCGTTGCTTTTGGGGTTCTATGGGCTACACGTAGGAATCTTTGGTGGTGGCACCTGATGTTCGGGGATCCGGAGT
This sequence comes from Microcebus murinus, assembly GCF_040939455.1. NCBI lineage: Eukaryota > Metazoa > Chordata > Mammalia > Primates > Cheirogaleidae > Microcebus > Microcebus murinus. The sequence goes on along the minus strand of NW_027438989.1, from coordinate 28,020 downwards.
CACACCCAGACCTGCTCCACAGGCCTCCTTTTACTTTTCTCTTCGGATTCATTTTTTTTTTTTTTTTTTTGAGACAGAGTCTCGGTTTGTTGCCCAGGCTAGAGTGAGTGCCGTGGCGTCAGCCTAGCTCACAGCAACTTCAAACTCCTGGGCTCGAGTGATCCTTCTGCCTCAGCCTCCCGGGTAGCTGGGACTGCAGGCATGCGCCACCATGCCCCGCTAATTTTTTATATATATATCAGTTGGCCAATTAATTTCTTTCTATTTATAGTAGAGACGGGGTCTCGCTCTTGCTCAGGCTGGTTTTGAACTCCTGACCTTGAGCAATCCGCCCGCCTCGGCCTCCCAAGAGCTAGGATTACAGGCGTGAGCCACAGCGCCCGGCCGGATTCATTATTTTTAAAAAGTGTCTCTTATCTCTATTATTGCATTTTCTTTTCTCTCTCTTTTCAAGCAGATGATGGGAGTCCAAGTATTAAGGTGACATGTGTTGCCCGTGCCCCCCTCCCCCCCCGTGTTCTTATTCATTTACCCCTCATGTTGTTCCAGCATATTGTGGGGGCACCAATGTTAAGGACGGGTGCGTTGCCCTCTCCCAGCCTCCCCCCTCGGGTCAGAGCTTCAAGTGCGCCCATCCCCCAGTCGGTGCGTACCCACCCCATTCCTAATGGATGTGTATGCCCATCCCCTCCCCCCACCCGCCCGACACCCACCCGAAGAAGGTGATTCCTCTGTGTCCACTTAGGTGTCCATGGGTTCGTACCCATTTGCTGGTGAGCGCGAGCACGTGGTGCTCGTGTGTCCATTCTTGGGATACTTGGCTTACTGGAACGGGTTCCAGCTCTGGCCAGGAGAACCACGAGAGGTGCCCCCTCACCGCTGCTCCTCATAGCCGAATAGCACTCCGTGGTGTCCACGCGCCACATTTTATTTACCCACTCGTGGGTCGATGGGCACTCGGGTGGCTTCCAGGTCTTTGCGATTGTGACTTGTGCCCTGACACTAACCCTAACCCTTACCCAGCCCGTCTCCTCCACGGCCCCTGCCTGACTGACTCCTTCCCGCCCGGCCTATCACCTGTCACCGTCCTCTGCCCCTGCCTGACACGCTCCTCCCCGCCCGGGCCGTCACCGTCCTCGGCCCCTGCCTGACGGGGCTCCTCCGTGGCCTGGGCCTTCCAAGGGCTTGGTGTGGACGCTGGTTCCAGGACGCCCTCCCAGGAACCCGGTAGCAGGGCGGCCGCAGCGTCTCGCGCAACCCAACCGTCCGCCGGCTGGCCGCCGTCGCTAAGTGGCCTGCGGGGGACGTGCTCCCGCTGTGCCGTGGGGGCCCAGCCTGGTGTCTTCTCTGAGGCCCCGCGGCTGCCGCTCCCCGCAAGGGGATAGCCGCGGAGGTGGGGACCGCCTCCTCATGGGGACGTACACCCAGCTCTCCACGTCGGATTCCGGGGCTCTCTGTCCTGCCAGAAGGCCCAGCCGGCCTGCGGGTCCTCAGAGTGGCAAAAACATCCGAAAACTGAGATTGAGGGTCCGGTGGGTGTCTGCACTTTTGTGCTGGGCACCCCAGGGAGGCCCGGGGGCTGGCTGGACAACGCGGTCTGCTGGGCTGGGGGGGGGTTTGGAGGAGCAACTGATGCCCTTTGCACTTTGGGTAGCAAGTGTCTGAGGTGTCTCTGGGCCCTGTGCCATGTGGGGGCGGGGGCGGGGGCGGGGTGGGAGGAGGAGGAGGAGGAGGAGGAGGAGGAGGAGGTGGGAAGGGCCCGGGCCTGCAGTCGTGTTCCCCGGGGTGGCACAGCATGTGGCTTCTTCCACAGGCTGCTTGGCCTGGGCTCCCTGCACCTGGGCCTTTGGAGGACTGGCCCTGTGCTTGCCAACACTTCCTGCAGGGACCCAGAGCTGGGAGGTTGCATCTCTCAGCCCTGGGTCGGGCAGAGCCCCAGCGGGCCATGCCCACAACCTCTCTCAGCAGGGGTCCCCCAGAAGGCTCCTTTGGGACCAGGATTCTCTTGCGGGTGACTCTTTAAGGTCTGGCCCCTGGATGGAGGGGCACCAGGAGTAGAGGAGCAGGAAGGGGAAGGGGGTGGCCATGCGAGGGGACACTTTCAGGCCAAGTCCCAGCTTCAGTCTGATCCTCCTGGGAACCCCGGGGTGGACATCACACCTCCTGGTTGCCCCGCTCTGAGACAAGGAGCCGGGCTTCGCATTCCCACAGCAGCCAGTCGTGGGCTGAGGACACCTGGGGCGTTGGGAACTCCCTGGCTTCTCCTTGGTTTAACATCTGGAGCTGCTTGTGAATTGTGCCGCCACACACACCCGAGTGCAGGTGTCTTCTGCACAGACTGCGGGCCTCGCTCTTCTGAATGCCGCTAGCTCGCGACCCACCCACGGGTGAACCTGGTCAGGGTACTTTCTCTCAGGGGCAGACTCTGATCCGGGCGGGCTACCGGTGTCTCTGTTTGCTCCTTTCTTTCTTCCACTTCGGGAAAGGCTTCCTTACTGGGTGTGGAAATCTCCTATGCCTTTCCTCGCCTATTCTGTCAGCTCTAAAATTCTCTTTCGGTTGCCACCCTCACAGATGGATTAGGAAACTCTTTGCGGTGCACTCATTAGTGAAATGACCTCAATGACGCTGGAATCCAATATCTAATCGCCAATTTTTAGCGAGTCCACACGCCAGGGTGGTCGGGGTCCAATGCAGCCCCGGCCAGGCCCAGGCCCCTTGGACTGGGCCACAGGAGGACACAGAGGAGGGTCCCGGTCCCCACGGTAGGTAGAGGTGCGGGCAGTTCTCCAAGGGCTTGGGTGTTTTCCAGAGGGAGGAGATGGAGGGGACTGATTTCTTCAGCGCCCCACAAACCACGCCACCCCACCCCACCCATGGGACACATCCCGAGAGAGAGAGAGAGACGCCCCATACACTGGCTCCCCTCCCCCGTGCGCTGTGCCCCAGCCCTGGCCCGGGGGAATAGGCGGCCGCCGGGCCACAGGGTGGGGGGCGCAGCTGAAAGGGGTTGTGGGGGAGGGCCGCCCCTGGCTGGGGTCAAAGGGCGAGCGCCCCGCCCCTCCCGCCCGTGCGCAGTCAGCGGCCCCGGCGCGCTGGGGGTGGGGGGCGGGGAGGTGAAGGAGGCCAGGCGAGGAGAGGAGGGGGGCTGGAAGGGCTCCACCTTGGCGGGTCCAGCCGTGGAGGCGCATCTTGTGTGAGTGTGAGTGAGTGAGTGCGTGTGAGTGTGAGTGTGTGTGTATACAGAGACAGCCCCCAACCCCGGCCCGCCGCTCCCTGCCCGCCCCGCCCGTCACCCCCGTCCCTCGGAGCCCGCGGGACCCGGCCGGCGAACTCAACAGGCCCGACCCGGCGCGGGGCCTGGGGCGGGAGGAGGCGGCGGGGAAGCGCAGAGAGGCTCGGCTTCTTGAGCGGGGCAGGGGCGCCCTCCGCCGTCCACGGCCACACCACCCCGAACGCGCCCGATCCCGTCTGGTCTCGGAAGCTAAGCAGGGTCGGGCCTGGTTAGAACTTGGATGGGAGACCGCCCGGGAATACCGGGTGCCGTAGGCTTCTTCTTTTTTTTTTTGCCTCTGGTTCTGTCGCGTTTCTGGGAGTGCGGGGGCGGCCCGGGGTGGGGGTGACCCCCACCCTCAGCGCCCGCCGCGGTGCCTGGCGCCCCAGCCCGCACCGTGGGGCCTCCTCTTGTCCCGAGCCGTGACACCGCCGCCACGCGGCAGCATGCGTGGCTTCTGGACTGTCAGGTCTCAGACCAAAGGTCTGCTCTGTGGGAGCCGACACGCTGGAGGAAACCTTGAGAGTCTGAGAGGGGAGGGAGTTCCAGAAGAAGGCCAGGATGTCATTTTGAGGGAGTATGTGACCAGAACTCCTCCCGTTGCTTTTGGGGTTCTATGGGCTACACGTAGGAATCTTTGGTGGTGGCACCTGATGTTCGGGGATCCGGAGTCACACCCAGACCTGCTCCACAGGCCTCCTTTTACTTTTCTCTTCGGATTCATTTTTTTTTTTTTTTTTTTTGAGACAGAGTCTCGGTTTGTTGCCCAGGCTAGAGTGAGTGCCGTGGCGTCAGCCTAGCTCACAGCAACTTCAAACTCCTGGGCTCGAGTGATCCTTCTGCCTCAGCCTCCCGGGTAGCTGGGACTGCAGGCATGCGCCACCATGCCCCGCTAATTTTTTATATATATATCAGTTGGCCAATTAATTTCTTTCTATTTATAGTAGAGACGGGGTCTCGCTCTTGCTCAGGCTGGTTTTGAACTCCTGACCTTGAGCAATCCGCCCGCCTCGGCCTCCCAAGAGCTAGGATTACAGGCGTGAGCCACAGCGCCCGGCCGGATTCATTATTTTTAAAAAGTGTCTCTTATCTCTATTATTGCATTTTCTTTTCTCTCTCTTTTCAAGCAGATGATGGGAGTCCAAGTATTAAGGTGACATGTGTTGCCCGTGCCCCCCTCCCCCCCCCCGTGTTCTTATTCATTTACCCCTCATGTTGTTCCAGCATATTGTGGGGGCACCAATGTTAAGGACGGGTGCGTTGCCCTCTCCCAGCCTCCCCCCTCGGGTCAGAGCTTCAAGTGCGCCCATCCCCCAGTCGGTGCGTACCCACCCCATTCCTAATGGATGTGTATGCCCATCCCCTCCCCCCACCCGCCCGACACCCACCCGAAGAAGGTGATTCCTCTGTGTCCACTTAGGTGTCCATGGGTTCGTACCCATTTGCTGGTGAGCGCGAGCACGTGGTGCTCGTGTGTCCATTCTTGGGATACTTGGCTTACTGGAACGGGTTCCAGCTCTGGCCAGGAGAACCACGAGAGGTGCCCCCTCACCGCTGCTCCTCATAGCCGAATAGCACTCCGTGGTGTCCACGCGCCACATTTTATTTACCCACTCGTGGGTCGATGGGCACTCGGGTGGCTTCCAGGTCTTTGCGATTGTGACTTGTGCCCTGACACTAACCCTAACCCTTACCCAGCCCGTCTCCTCCACGGCCCCTGCCTGACTGACTCCTTCCCGCCCGGCCTATCACCTGTCACCGTCCTCTGCCCCTGCCTGACACGCTCCTCCCCGCCCGGGCCGTCACCGTCCTCGGCCCCTGCCTGACGGGGCTCCTCCGTGGCCTGGGCCTTCCAAGGGCTTGGTGTGGACGCTGGTTCCAGGACGCCCTCCCAGGAACCCGGTAGCAGGGCGGCCGCAGCGTCTCGCGCAACCCAACCGTCCGCCGGCTGGCCGCCGTCGCTAAGTGGCCTGCGGGGGACGTGCTCCCGCTGTGCCGTGGGGGCCCAGCCTGGTGTCTTCTCTGAGGCCCCGCGGCTGCCGCTCCCCGCAAGGGGATAGCCGCGGAGGTGGGGACCGCCTCCTCATGGGGACGTACACCCAGCTCTCCACGTCGGATTCCGGGGCTCTCTGTCCTGCCAGAAGGCCCAGCCGGCCTGCGGGTCCTCAGAGTGGCAAAAACATCCGAAAACTGAGATTGAGGGTCCGGTGGGTGTCTGCACTTTTGTGCTGGGCACCCCAGGGAGGCCCGGGGGCTGGCTGGACAACGCGGTCTGCTGGGCTGGGGGGGGGTTTGGAGGAGCAACTGATGCCCTTTGCACTTTGGGTAGCAAGTGTCTGAGGTGTCTCTGGGCCCTGTGCCATGTGGGGGCGGGGGCGGGGGCGGGGTGGGAGGAGGAGGAGGAGGAGGAGGAGGAGGAGGAGGTGGGAAGGGCCCGGGCCTGCAGTCGTGTTCCCCGGGGTGGCACAGCATGTGGCTTCTTCCACAGGCTGCTTGGCCTGGGCTCCCTGCACCTGGGCCTTTGGAGGACTGGCCCTGTGCTTGCCAACACTTCCTGCAGGGACCCAGAGCTGGGAGGTTGCATCTCTCAGCCCTGGGTCGGGCAGAGCCCCAGCGGGCCATGCCCACAACCTCTCTCAGCAGGGGTCCCCCAGAAGGCTCCTTTGGGACCAGGATTCTCTTGCGGGTGACTCTTTAAGGTCTGGCCCCTGGATGGAGGGGCACCAGGAGTAGAGGAGCAGGAAGGGGAAGGGGGTGGCCATGCGAGGGGACACTTTCAGGCCAAGTCCCAGCTTCAGTCTGATCCTCCTGGGAACCCCGGGGTGGACATCACACCTCCTGGTTGCCCCGCTCTGAGACAAGGAGCCGGGCTTCGCATTCCCACAGCAGCCAGTCGTGGGCTGAGGACACCTGGGGCGTTGGGAACTCCCTGGCTTCTCCTTGGTTTAACATCTGGAGCTGCTTGTGAATTGTGCCGCCACACACACCCGAGTGCAGGTGTCTTCTGCACAGACTGCGGGCCTCGCTCTTCTGAATGCCGCTAGCTCGCGACCCACCCACGGGTGAACCTGGTCAGGGTACTTTCTCTCAGGGGCAGACTCTGATCCGGGCGGGCTACCGGTGTCTCTGTTTGCTCCTTTCTTTCTTCCACTTCGGGAAAGGCTTCCTTACTGGGTGTGGAAATCTCCTATGCCTTTCCTCGCCTATTCTGTCAGCTCTAAAATTCTCTTTCGGTTGCCACCCTCACAGATGGATTAGGAAACTCTTTGCGGTGCACTCATTAGTGAAATGACCTCAATGACGCTGGAATCCAATATCTAATCGCCAATTTTTAGCGAGTCCACACGCCAGGGTGGTCGGGGTCCAATGCAGCCCCGGCCAGGCCCAGGCCCCTTGGACTGGGCCACAGGAGGACACAGAGGAGGGTCCCGGTCCCCACGGTAGGTAGAGGTGCGGGCAGTTCTCCAAGGGCTTGGGTGTTTTCCAGAGGGAGGAGATGGAGGGGACTGATTTCTTCAGCGCCCCACAAACCACGCCACCCCACCCCACCCATGGGACACATCCCGAGAGAGAGAGAGAGACGCCCCATACACTGGCTCCCCTCCCCCGTGCGCTGTGCCCCAGCCCTGGCCCGGGGGAATAGGCGGCCGCCGGGCCACAGGGTGGGGGGCGCAGCTGAAAGGGGTTGTGGGGGAGGGCCGCCCCTGGCTGGGGTCAAAGGGCGAGCGCCCCGCCCCTCCCGCCCGTGCGCAGTCAGCGGCCCCGGCGCGCTGGGGGTGGGGGGCGGGGAGGTGAAGGAGGCCAGGCGAGGAGAGGAGGGGGGCTGGAAGGGCTCCACCTTGGCGGGTCCAGCCGTGGAGGCGCATCTTGTGTGAGTGTGAGTGAGTGAGTGCGTGTGAGTGTGAGTGTGTGTGTATACAGAGACAGCCCCCAACCCCGGCCCGCCGCTCCCTGCCCGCCCCGCCCGTCACCCCCGTCCCTCGGAGCCCGCGGGACCCGGCCGGCGAACTCAACAGGCCCGACCCGGCGCGGGGCCTGGGGCGGGAGGAGGCGGCGGGGAAGCGCAGAGAGGCTCGGCTTCTTGAGCGGGGCAGGGGCGCCCTCCGCCGTCCACGGCCACACCACCCCGAACGCGCCCGATCCCGTCTGGTCTCGGAAGCTAAGCAGGGTCGGGCCTGGTTAGAACTTGGATGGGAGACCGCCCGGGAATACCGGGTGCCGTAGGCTTCTTCTTTTTTTTTTTGCCTCTGGTTCTGTCGCGTTTCTGGGAGTGCGGGGGCGGCCCGGGGTGGGGGTGACCCCCACCCTCAGCGCCCGCCGCGGTGCCTGGCGCCCCAGCCCGCACCGTGGGGCCTCCTCTTGTCCCGAGCCGTGACACCGCCGCCACGCGGCAGCATGCGTGGCTTCTGGACTGTCAGGTCTCAGACCAAAGGTCTGCTCTGTGGGAGCCGACACGCTGGAGGAAACCTTGAGAGTCTGAGAGGGGAGGGAGTTCCAGAAGAAGGCCAGGATGTCATTTTGAGGGAGTATGTGACCAGAACTCCTCCCGTTGCTTTTGGGGTTCTATGGGCTACACGTAGGAATCTTTGGTGGTGGCACCTGATGTTCGGGGATCCGGAGTCACACCCAGACCTGCTCCACAGGCCTCCTTTTACTTTTCTCTTCGGATTCATTTTTTTTTTTTTTTTTTTTGAGACAGAGTCTCGGTTTGTTGCCCAGGCTAGAGTGAGTGCCGTGGCGTCAGCCTAGCTCACAGCAACTTCAAACTCCTGGGCTCGAGTGATCCTTCTGCCTCAGCCTCCCGGGTAGCTGGGACTGCAGGCATGCGCCACCATGCCCCGCTAATTTTTTATATATATATCAGTTGGCCAATTAATTTCTTTCTATTTATAGTAGAGACGGGGTCTCGCTCTTGCTCAGGCTGGTTTTGAACTCCTGACCTTGAGCAATCCGCCCGCCTCGGCCTCCCAAGAGCTAGGATTACAGGCGTGAGCCACAGCGCCCGGCCGGATTCATTATTTTTAAAAAGTGTCTCTTATCTCTATTATTGCATTTTCTTTTCTCTCTCTTTTCAAGCAGATGATGGGAGTCCAAGTATTAAGGTGACATGTGTTGCCCGTGCCCCCCTCCCCCCCCCCGTGTTCTTATTCATTTACCCCTCATGTTGTTCCAGCATATTGTGGGGGCACCAATGTTAAGGACGGGTGCGTTGCCCTCTCCCAGCCTCCCCCCTCGGGTCAGAGCTTCAAGTGCGCCCATCCCCCAGTCGGTGCGTACCCACCCCATTCCTAATGGATGTGTATGCCCATCCCCTCCCCCCACCCGCCCGACACCCACCCGAAGAAGGTGATTCCTCTGTGTCCACTTAGGTGTCCATGGGTTCGTACCCATTTGCTGGTGAGCGCGAGCACGTGGTGCTCGTGTGTCCATTCTTGGGATACTTGGCTTACTGGAACGGGTTCCAGCTCTGGCCAGGAGAACCACGAGAGGTGCCCCCTCACCGCTGCTCCTCATAGCCGAATAGCACTCCGTGGTGTCCACGCGCCACATTTTATTTACCCACTCGTGGGTCGATGGGCACTCGGGTGGCTTCCAGGTCTTTGCGATTGTGACTTGTGCCCTGACACTAACCCTAACCCTTACCCAGCCCGTCTCCTCCACGGCCCCTGCCTGACTGACTCCTTCCCGCCCGGCCTATCACCTGTCACCGTCCTCTGCCCCTGCCTGACACGCTCCTCCCCGCCCGGGCCGTCACCGTCCTCGGCCCCTGCCTGACGGGGCTCCTCCGTGGCCTGGGCCTTCCAAGGGCTTGGTGTGGACGCTGGTTCCAGGACGCCCTCCCAGGAACCCGGTAGCAGGGCGGCCGCAGCGTCTCGCGCAACCCAACCGTCCGCCGGCTGGCCGCCGTCGCTAAGTGGCCTGCGGGGGACGTGCTCCCGCTGTGCCGTGGGGGCCCAGCCTGGTGTCTTCTCTGAGGCCCCGCGGCTGCCGCTCCCCGCAAGGGGATAGCCGCGGAGGTGGGGACCGCCTCCTCATGGGGACGTACACCCAGCTCTCCACGTCGGATTCCGGGGCTCTCTGTCCTGCCAGAAGGCCCAGCCGGCCTGCGGGTCCTCAGAGTGGCAAAAACATCCGAAAACTGAGATTGAGGGTCCGGTGGGTGTCTGCACTTTTGTGCTGGGCACCCCAGGGAGGCCCGGGGGCTGGCTGGACAACGCGGTCTGCTGGGCTGGGGGGGGGTTTGGAGGAGCAACTGATGCCCTTTGCACTTTGGGTAGCAAGTGTCTGAGGTGTCTCTGGGCCCTGTGCCATGTGGGGGCGGGGGCGGGGGCGGGGTGGGAGGAGGAGGAGGAGGAGGAGGAGGAGGAGGAGGTGGGAAGGGCCCGGGCCTGCAGTCGTGTTCCCCGGGGTGGCACAGCATGTGGCTTCTTCCACAGGCTGCTTGGCCTGGGCTCCCTGCACCTGGGCCTTTGGAGGACTGGCCCTGTGCTTGCCAACACTTCCTGCAGGGACCCAGAGCTGGGAGGTTGCATCTCTCAGCCCTGGGTCGGGCAGAGCCCCAGCGGGCCATGCCCACAACCTCTCTCAGCAGGGGTCCCCCAGAAGGCTCCTTTGGGACCAGGATTCTCTTGCGGGTGACTCTTTAAGGTCTGGCCCCTGGATGGAGGGGCACCAGGAGTAGAGGAGCAGGAAGGGGAAGGGGGTGGCCATGCGAGGGGACACTTTCAGGCCAAGTCCCAGCTTCAGTCTGATCCTCCTGGGAACCCCGGGGTGGACATCACACCTCCTGGTTGCCCCGCTCTGAGACAAGGAGCCGGGCTTCGCATTCCCACAGCAGCCAGTCGTGGGCTGAGGACACCTGGGGCGTTGGGAACTCCCTGGCTTCTCCTTGGTTTAACATCTGGAGCTGCTTGTGAATTGTGCCGCCACACACACCCGAGTGCAGGTGTCTTCTGCACAGACTGCGGGCCTCGCTCTTCTGAATGCCGCTAGCTCGCGACCCACCCACGGGTGAACCTGGTCAGGGTACTTTCTCTCAGGGGCAGACTCTGATCCGGGCGGGCTACCGGTGTCTCTGTTTGCTCCTTTCTTTCTTCCACTTCGGGAAAGGCTTCCTTACTGGGTGTGGAAATCTCCTATGCCTTTCCTCGCCTATTCTGTCAGCTCTAAAATTCTCTTTCGGTTGCCACCCTCACAGATGGATTAGGAAACTCTTTGCGGTGCACTCATTAGTGAAATGACCTCAATGACGCTGGAATCCAATATCTAATCGCCAATTTTTAGCGAGTCCACACGCCAGGGTGGTCGGGGTCCAATGCAGCCCCGGCCAGGCCCAGGCCCCTTGGACTGGGCCACAGGAGGACACAGAGGAGGGTCCCGGTCCCCACGGTAGGTAGAGGTGCGGGCAGTTCTCCAAGGGCTTGGGTGTTTTCCAGAGGGAGGAGATGGAGGGGACTGATTTCTTCAGCGCCCCACAAACCACGCCACCCCACCCCACCCATGGGACACATCCCGAGAGAGAGAGAGAGACGCCCCATACACTGGCTCCCCTCCCCCGTGCGCTGTGCCCCAGCCCTGGCCCGGGGGAATAGGCGGCCGCCGGGCCACAGGGTGGGGGGCGCAGCTGAAAGGGGTTGTGGGGGAGGGCCGCCCCTGGCTGGGGTCAAAGGGCGAGCGCCCCGCCCCTCCCGCCCGTGCGCAGTCAGCGGCCCCGGCGCGCTGGGGGTGGGGGGCGGGGAGGTGAAGGAGGCCAGGCGAGGAGAGGAGGGGGGCTGGAAGGGCTCCACCTTGGCGGGTCCAGCCGTGGAGGCGCATCTTGTGTGAGTGTGAGTGAGTGAGTGCGTGTGAGTGTGAGTGTGTGTGTATACAGAGACAGCCCCCAACCCCGGCCCGCCGCTCCCTGCCCGCCCCGCCCGTCACCCCCGTCCCTCGGAGCCCGCGGGACCCGGCCGGCGAACTCAACAGGCCCGACCCGGCGCGGGGCCTGGGGCGGGAGGAGGCGGCGGGGAAGCGCAGAGAGGCTCGGCTTCTTGAGCGGGGCAGGGGCGCCCTCCGCCGTCCACGGCCACACCACCCCGAACGCGCCCGATCCCGTCTGGTCTCGGAAGCTAAGCAGGGTCGGGCCTGGTTAGAACTTGGATGGGAGACCGCCCGGGAATACCGGGTGCCGTAGGCTTCTTCTTTTTTTTTTTGCCTCTGGTTCTGTCGCGTTTCTGGGAGTGCGGGGGCGGCCCGGGGTGGGGGTGACCCCCACCCTCAGCGCCCGCCGCGGTGCCTGGCGCCCCAGCCCGCACCGTGGGGCCTCCTCTTGTCCCGAGCCGTGACACCGCCGCCACGCGGCAGCATGCGTGGCTTCTGGACTGTCAGGTCTCAGACCAAAGGTCTGCTCTGTGGGAGCCGACACGCTGGAGGAAACCTTGAGAGTCTGAGAGGGGAGGGAGTTCCAGAAGAAGGCCAGGATGTCATTTTGAGGGAGTATGTGACCAGAACTCCTCCCGTTGCTTTTGGGGTTCTATGGGCTACACGTAGGAATCTTTGGTGGTGGCACCTGATGTTCGGGGATCCGGAGTCACACCCAGACCTGCTCCACAGGCCTCCTTTTACTTTTCTCTTCGGATTCATTTTTTTTTTTTTTTTTTTTTTGAGACAGAGTCTCGGTTTGTTGCCCAGGCTAGAGTGAGTGCCGTGGCGTCAGCCTAGCTCACAGCAACTTCAAACTCCTGGGCTCGAGTGATCCTTCTGCCTCAGCCTCCCGGGTAGCTGGGACTGCAGGCATGCGCCACCATGCCCCGCTAATTTTTTATATATATATCAGTTGGCCAATTAATTTCTTTCTATTTATAGTAGAGACGGGGTCTCGCTCTTGCTCAGGCTGGTTTTGAACTCCTGACCTTGAGCAATCCGCCCGCCTCGGCCTCCCAAGAGCTAGGATTACAGGCGTGAGCCACAGCGCCCGGCCGGATTCATTATTTTTAAAAAGTGTCTCTTATCTCTATTATTGCATTTTCTTTTCTCTCTCTTTTCAAGCAGATGATGGGAGTCCAAGTATTAAGGTGACATGTGTTGCCCGTGCCCCCCTCCCCCCCCCCGTGTTCTTATTCATTTACCCCTCATGTTGTTCCAGCATATTGTGGGGGCACCAATGTTAAGGACGGGTGCGTTGCCCTCTCCCAGCCTCCCCCCTCGGGTCAGAGCTTCAAGTGCGCCCATCCCCCAGTCGGTGCGTACCCACCCCATTCCTAATGGATGTGTATGCCCATCCCCTCCCCCCACCCGCCCGACACCCACCCGAAGAAGGTGATTCCTCTGTGTCCACTTAGGTGTCCATGGGTTCGTACCCATTTGCTGGTGAGCGCGAGCACGTGGTGCTCGTGTGTCCATTCTTGGGATACTTGGCTTACTGGAACGGGTTCCAGCTCTGGCCAGGAGAACCACGAGAGGTGCCCCCTCACCGCTGCTCCTCATAGCCGAATAGCACTCCGTGGTGTCCACGCGCCACATTTTATTTACCCACTCGTGGGTCGATGGGCACTCGGGTGGCTTCCAGGTCTTTGCGATTGTGACTTGTGCCCTGACACTAACCCTAACCCTTACCCAGCCCGTCTCCTCCACGGCCCCTGCCTGACTGACTCCTTCCCGCCCGGCCTATCACCTGTCACCGTCCTCTGCCCCTGCCTGACACGCTCCTCCCCGCCCGGGCCGTCACCGTCCTCGGCCCCTGCCTGACGGGGCTCCTCCGTGGCCTGGGCCTTCCAAGGGCTTGGTGTGGACGCTGGTTCCAGGACGCCCTCCCAGGAACCCAGTAGCAGGGCGGCCGCAGCGTCTCGCGCAACCCAACCGTCCGCCGGCTGGCCGCCGTCGCTAAGTGGCCTGCGGGGGACGTGCTCCCGCTGTGCCGTGGGGGCCCAGCCTGGTGTCTTCTCTGAGGCCCCGCGGCTGCCGCTCCCCGCAAGGGGATAGCCGCGGAGGTGGGGACCGCCTCCTCATGGGGACGTACACCCAGCTCTCCACGTCGGATTCCGGGGCTCTCTGTCCTGCCAGAAGGCCCAGCCGGCCTGCGGGTCCTCAGAGTGGCAAAAACATCCGAAAACTGAGATTGAGGGTCCGGTGGGTGTCTGCACTTTTGTGCTGGGCACCCCAGGGAGGCCCGGGGGCTGGCTGGACAACGCGGTCTGCTGGGCTGGGGGGGGGTTTGGAGGAGCAACTGATGCCCTTTGCACTTTGGGTAGCAAGTGTCTGAGGTGTCTCTGGGCCCTGTGCCATGTGGGGGCGGGGGCGGGGGCGGGGTGGGAGGAGGAGGAGGAGGAGGAGGAGGAGGAGGAGGAGGTGGGAAGGGCCCGGGCCTGCAGTCGTGTTCCCCGGGGTGGCACAGCATGTGGCTTCTTCCACAGGCTGCTTGGCCTGGGCTCCCTGCACCTGGGCCTTTGGAGGACTGGCCCTGTGCTTGCCAACACTTCCTGCAGGGACCCAGAGCTGGGAGGTTGCATCTCTCAGCCCTGGGTCGGGCAGAGCCCCAGCGGGCCATGCCCACAACCTCTCTCAGCAGGGGTCCCCCAGAAGGCTCCTTTGGGACCAGGATTCTCTTGCGGGTGACTCTTTAAGGTCTGGCCCCTGGATGGAGGGGCACCAGGAGTAGAGGAGCAGGAAGGGGAAGGGGGTGGCCATGCGAGGGGACACTTTCAGGCCAAGTCCCAGCTTCAGTCTGATCCTCCTGGGAACCCCGGGGTGGACATCACACCTCCTGGTTGCCCCGCTCTGAGACAAGGAGCCGGGCTTCGCATTCCCACAGCAGCCAGTCGTGGGCTGAGGACACCTGGGGCGTTGGGAACTCCCTGGCTTCTCCTTGGTTTAACATCTGGAGCTGCTTGTGAATTGTGCCGCCACACACACCCGAGTGCAGGTGTCTTCTGCACAGACTGCGGGCCTCGCTCTTCTGAATGCCGCTAGCTCGCGACCCACCCACGGGTGAACCTGGTCAGGGTACTTTCTCTCAGGGGCAGACTCTGATCCGGGCGGGCTACCGGTGTCTCTGTTTGCTCCTTTCTTTCTTCCACTTCGGGAAAGGCTTCCTTACTGGGTGTGGAAATCTCCTATGCCTTTCCTCGCCTATTCTGTCAGCTCTAAAATTCTCTTTCGGTTGCCACCCTCACAGATGGATTAGGAAACTCTTTGCGGTGCACTCATTAGTGAAATGACCTCAATGACGCTGGAATCCAATATCTAATCGCCAATTTTTAGCGAGTCCACACGCCAGGGTGGTCGGGGTCCAATGCAGCCCCGGCCAGGCCCAGGCCCCTTGGACTGGGCCACAGGAGGACACAGAGGAGGGTCCCGGCCCCCACGGTAGGTAGAGGTGCGGGCAGTTCTCCAAGGGCTTGGGTGTTTTCCAGAGGGAGGAGATGGAGGGGACTGATTTCTTCAGCGCCCCACAAACCACGCCACCCCACCCCACCCATGGGACACATCCCGAGAGAGAGAGAGAGACGCCCCATACACTGGCTCCCCTCCCCCGTGCGCTGTGCCCCAGCCCTGGCCCGGGGGAATAGGCGGCCGCCGGGCCACAGGGTGGGGGGCGCAGCTGAAAGGGGTTGTGGGGGAGGGCCGCCCCTGGCTGGGGTCAAAGGGCGAGCGCCCCGCCCCTCCCGCCCGTGCGCAGTCAGCGGCCCCGGCGCGCTGGGGGTGGGGGGCGGGGAGGTGAAGGAGGCCAGGCGAGGAGAGGAGGGGGGCTGGAAGGGCTCCACCTTGGCGGGTCCAGCCGTGGAGGCGCATCTTGTGTGAGTGTGAGTGAGTGAGTGCGTGTGAGTGTGAGTGTGTGTGTATACAGAGACAGCCCCCAACCCCGGCCCGCCGCTCCCTGCCCGCCCCGCCCGTCACCCCCGTCCCTCGGAGCCCGCGGGACCCGGCCGGCGAACTCAACAGGCCCGACCCGGCGCGGGGCCTGGGGCGGGAGGAGGCGGCGGGGAAGCGCAGAGAGGCTCGGCTTCTTGAGCGGGGCAGGGGCGCCCTCCGCCGTCCACGGCCACACCACCCCGAACGCGCCCGATCCCGTCTGGTCTCGGAAGCTAAGCAGGGTCGGGCCTGGTTAGAACTTGGATGGGAGACCGCCCGGGAATACCGGGTGCCGTAGGCTTCTTCTTTTTTTTTTTGCCTCTGGTTCTGTCGCGTTTCTGGGAGTGCGGGGGCGGCCCGGGGTGGGGGTGACCCCCACCCTCAGCGCCCGCCGCGGTGCCTGGCGCCCCAGCCCGCACCGTGGGGCCTCCTCTTGTCCCGAGCCGTGACACCGCCGCCACGCGGCAGCATGCGTGGCTTCTGGACTGTCAGGTCTCAGACCAAAGGTCTGCTCTGTGGGAGCCGACACGCTGGAGGAAACCTTGAGAGTCTGAGAGGGGAGGGAGTTCCAGAAGAAGGCCAGGATGTCATTTTGAGGGAGTATGTGACCAGAACTCCTCCCGTTGCTTTTGGGGTTCTATGGGCTACACGTAGGAATCTTTGGTGGTGGCACCTGATGTTCGGGGATCCGGAGTCACACCCAGACCTGCTCCACAGGCCTCCTTTTACTTTTCTCTTCGGATTCATTTTTTTTTTTTTTTTTTTTGAGACAGAGTCTCGGTTTGTTGCCCAGGCTAGAGTGAGTGCCGTGGCGTCAGCCTAGCTCACAGCAACTTCAAACTCCTGGGCTCGAGTGATCCTTCTGCCTCAGCCTCCCGGGTAGCTGGGACTGCAGGCATGCGCCACCATGCCCCGCTAATTTTTTATATATATATCAGTTGGCCAATTAATTTCTTTCTATTTATAGTAGAGACGGGGTCTCGCTCTTGCTCAGGCTGGTTTTGAACTCCTGACCTTGAGCAATCCGCCCGCCTCGGCCTCCCAAGAGCTAGGATTACAGGCGTGAGCCACAGCGCCCGGCCGGATTCATTATTTTTAAAAAGTGTCTCTTATCTCTATTATTGCATTTTCTTTTCTCTCTCTTTTCAAGCAGATGATGGGAGTCCAAGTATTAAGGTGACATGTGTTGCCCGTGCCCCCCTCCCCCCCCCGTGTTCTTATTCATTTACCCCTCATGTTGTTCCAGCATATTGTGGGGGCACCAATGTTAAGGACGGGTGCGTTGCCCTCTCCCAGCCTCCCCCCTCGGGTCAGAGCTTCAAGTGCGCCCATCCCCCAGTCGGTGCGTACCCACCCCATTCCTAATGGATGTGTATGCCCATCCCCTCCCCCCACCCGCCCGACACCCACCCGAAGAAGGTGATTCCTCTGTGTCCACTTAGGTGTCCATGGGTTCGTACCCATTTGCTGGTGAGCGCGAGCACGTGGTGCTCGTGTGTCCATTCTTGGGATACTTGGCTTACTGGAACGGGTTCCAGCTCTGGCCAGGAGAACCACGAGAGGTGCCCCCTCACCGCTGCTCCTCATAGCCGAATAGCACTCCGTGGTGTCCACGCGCCACATTTTATTTACCCACTCGTGGGTCGATGGGCACTCGGGTGGCTTCCAGGTCTTTGCGATTGTGACTTGTGCCCTGACACTAACCCTAACCCTTACCCAGCCCGTCTCCTCCACGGCCCCTGCCTGACTGACTCCTTCCCGCCCGGCCTATCACCTGTCACCGTCCTCTGCCCCTGCCTGACACGCTCGTCCCCGCCCGGGCCGTCACCGTCCTCGGCCCCTGCCTGACGGGGCTCCTCCGTCGCCTGGGCCTTCCAAGGGCTTGGTGTGGACGCTGGTTCCAGGACGCCCTCCCAGGAACCCGGTAGCAGGGCGGCCGCAGCGTCTCGCGCAACCCAACCGTCCGCCGGCTGGCCGCCGTCGCTAAGTGGCCTGCGGGGGACGTGCTCCCGCTGTGCCGTGGGGGCCCAGCCTGGTGTCTTCTCTGAGGCCCCGCGGCTGCCGCTCCCCGCAAGGGGATAGCCGCGGAGGTGGGGACCGCCTCCTCATGGGGACGTACACCCAGCTCTCCACGTCGGATTCCGGGGCTCTCTGTCCTGCCAGAAGGCCCAGCCGGCCTGCGGGTCCTCAGAGTGGCAAAAACATCCGAAAACTGAGATTGAGGGTCCGGTGGGTGTCTGCACTTTTGTGCTGGGCACCCCAGGGAGGCCCGGGGGCTGGCTGGACAACGCGGTCTGCTGGGCTGGGGGGGGTTTGGAGGAGCAACTGATGCCCTTTGCACTTTGGGTAGCAAGTGTCTGAGGTGTCTCTGGGCCCTGTGCCATGTGGGGGCGGGGGCGGGGGCGGGGTGGGAGGAGGAGGAGGAGGAGGAGGAGGAGGAGGAGGTGGGAAGGGCCCGGGCCTGCAGTCGTGTTCCCCGGGGTGGCACAGCATGTGGCTTCTTCCACAGGCTGCTTGGCCTGGGCTCCCTGCACCTGGGCCTTTGGAGGACTGGCCCTGTGCTTGCCAACACTTCCTGCAGGGACCCAGAGCTGGGAGGTTGCATCTCTCAGCCCTGGGTCGGGCAGAGCCCCAGCGGGCCATGCCCACAACCTCTCTCAGCAGGGGTCCCCCAGAAGGCTCCTTTGGGACCAGGATTCTCTTGCGGGTGACTCTTTAAGGTCTGGCCCCTGGATGGAGGGGCACCAGGAGTAGAGGAGCAGGAAGGGGAAGGGGGTGGCCATGCGAGGGGACACTTTCAGGCCAAGTCCCAGCTTCAGTCTGATCCTCCTGGGAACCCCGGGGTGGACATCACACCTCCTGGTTGCCCCGCTCTGAGACAAGGAGCCGGGCTTCGCATTCCCACAGCAGCCAGTCGTGGGCTGAGGACACCTGGGGCGTTGGGAACTCCCTGGCTTCTCCTTGGTTTAACATCTGGAGCTGCTTGTGAATTGTGCCGCCACACACACCCGAGTGCAGGTGTCTTCTGCACAGACTGCGGGCCTCGCTCTTCTGAATGCCGCTAGCTCGCGACCCACCCACGGGTGAACCTGGTCAGGGTACTTTCTCTCAGGGGCAGACTCTGATCCGGGCGGGCTACCGGTGTCTCTGTTTGCTCCTTTCTTTCTTCCACTTCGGGAAAGGCTTCCTTACTGGGTGTGGAAATCTCCTATGCCTTTCCTCGCCTATTCTGTCAGCTCTAAAATTCTCTTTCGGTTGCCACCCTCACAGATGGATTAGGAAACTCTTTGCGGTGCACTCATTAGTGAAATGACCTCAATGACGCTGGAATCCAATATCTAATCGCCAATTTTTAGCGAGTCCACACGCCAGGGTGGTCGGGGTCCAATGCAGCCCCGGCCAGGCCCAGGCCCCTTGGACTGGGCCACAGGAGGACACAGAGGAGGGTCCCGGTCCCCACGGTAGGTAGAGGTGCGGGCAGTTCTCCAAGGGCTTGGGTGTTTTCCAGAGGGAGGAGATGGAGGGGACTGATTTCTTCAGCGCCCCACAAACCACGCCACCCCACCCCACCCATGGGACACATCCCGAGAGAGAGAGAGAGACGCCCCATACACTGGCTCCCCTCCCCCGTGCGCTGTGCCCCAGCCCTGGCCCGGGGGAATAGGCGGCCGCCGGGCCACAGGGTGGGGGGCGCAGCTGAAAGGGGTTGTGGGGGAGGGCCGCCCCTGGCTGGGGTCAAAGGGCGAGCGCCCCGCCCCTCCCGCCCGTGCGCAGTCAGCGGCCCCGGCGCGCTGGGGGTGGGGGGCGGGGAGGTGAAGGAGGCCAGGCGAGGAGAGGAGGGGGGCTGGAAGGGCTCCACCTTGGCGGGTCCAGCCGTGGAGGCGCATCTTGTGTGAGTGTGAGTGAGTGAGTGCGTGTGAGTGTGAGTGTGTGTGTATACAGAGACAGCCCCCAACCCCGGCCCGCCGCTCCCTGCCCGCCCCGCCCGTCACCCCCGTCCCTCGGAGCCCGCGGGACCCGGCCGGCGAACTCAACAGGCCCGACCCGGCGCGGGGCCTGGGGCGGGAGGAGGCGGCGGGGAAGCGCAGAGAGGCTCGGCTTCTTGAGCGGGGCAGGGGCGCCCTCCGCCGTCCACGGCCACACCACCCCGAACGCGCCCGATCCCGTCTGGTCTCGGAAGCTAAGCAGGGTCGGGCCTGGTTAGAACTTGGATGGGAGACCGCCCGGGAATACCGGGTGCCGTAGGCTTCTTCTTTTTTTTTTTGCCTCTGGTTCTGTCGCGTTTCTGGGAGTGCGGGGGCGGCCCGGGGTGGGGGTGACCCCCACCCTCAGCGCCCGCCGCGGTGCCTGGCGCCCCAGCCCGCACCGTGGGGCCTCCTCTTGTCCCGAGCCGTGACACCGCCGCCACGCGGCAGCATGCGTGGCTTCTGGACTGTCAGGTCTCAGACCAAAGGTCTGCTCTGTGGGAGCCGACACGCTGGAGGAAACCTTGAGAGTCTGAGAGGGGAGGGAGTTCCAGAAGAAGGCCAGGATGTCATTTTGAGGGAGTATGTGACCAGAACTCCTCCCGTTGCTTTTGGGGTTCTATGGGCTACACGTAGGAATCTTTGGTGGTGGCACCTGATGTTCGGGGATCCGGAGTCACACCCAGACCTGCTCCACAGGCCTCCTTTTACTTTTCTCTTCGGATTCATTTTTTTTTTTTTTTTTTTGAGACAGAGTCTCGGTTTGTTGCCCAGGCTAGAGTGAGTGCCGTGGCGTCAGCCTAGCTCACAGCAACTTCAAACTCCTGGGCTCGAGTGATCCTTCTGCCTCAGCCTCCCGGGTAGCTGGGACTGCAGGCATGCGCCACCATGCCCCGCTAATTTTTTATATATATATCAGTTGGCCAATTAATTTCTTTCTATTTATAGTAGAGACGGGGTCTCGCTCTTGCTCAGGCTGGTTTTGAACTCCTGACCTTGAGCAATCCGCCCGCCTCGGCCTCCCAAGAGCTAGGATTACAGGCGTGAGCCACAGCGCCCGGCCGGATTCATTATTTTTAAAAAGTGTCTCTTATCTCTATTATTGCATTTTCTTTTCTCTCTCTTTTCAAGCAGATGATGGGAGTCCAAGTATTAAGGTGACATGTGTTGCCCGTGCCCCCCTCCCCCCCCCGTGTTCTTATTCATTTACCCCTCATGTTGTTCCAGCATATTGTGGGGGCACCAATGTTAAGGACGGGTGCGTTGCCCTCTCCCAGCCTCCCCCCTCGGGTCAGAGCTTCAAGTGCGCCCATCCCCCAGTCGGTGCGTACCCACCCCATTCCTAATGGATGTGTATGCCCATCCCCTCCCCCCACCCGCCCGACACCCACCCGAAGAAGGTGATTCCTCTGTGTCCACTTAGGTGTCCATGGGTTCGTACCCATTTGCTGGTGAGCGCGAGCACGTGGTGCTCGTGTGTCCATTCTTGGGATACTTGGCTTACTGGAACGGGTTCCAGCTCTGGCCAGGAGAACCACGAGAGGTGCCCCCTCACCGCTGCTCCTCATAGCCGAATAGCACTCCGTGGTGTCCACGCGCCACATTTTATTTACCCACTCGTGGGTCGATGGGCACTCGGGTGGCTTCCAGGTCTTTGCGATTGTGACTTGTGCCCTGACACTAACCCTAACCCTTACCCAGCCCGTCTCCTCCACGGCCCCTGCCTGACTGACTCCTTCCCGCCCGGCCTATCACCTGTCACCGTCCTCTGCCCCTGCCTGACACGCTCGTCCCCGCCCGGGCCGTCACCGTCCTCGGCCCCTGCCTGACGGGGCTCCTCCGTCGCCTGGGCCTTCCAAGGGCTTGGTGTGGACGCTGGTTCCAGGACGCCCTCCCAGGAACCCGGTAGCAGGGCGGCCGCAGCGTCTCGCGCAACCCAACCGTCCGCCGGCTGGCCGCCGTCGCTAAGTGGCCTGCGGGGGACGTGCTCCCGCTGTGCCGTGGGGGCCCAGCCTGGTGTCTTCTCTGAGGCCCCGCGGCTGCCGCTCCCCGCAAGGGGATAGCCGCGGAGGTGGGGACCGCCTCCTCATGGGGACGTACACCCAGCTCTCCACGTCGGATTCCGGGGCTCTCTGTCCTGCCAGAAGGCCCAGCCGGCCTGCGGGTCCTCAGAGTGGCAAAAACATCCGAAAACTGAGATTGAGGGTCCGGTGGGTGTCTGCACTTTTGTGCTGGGCACCCCAGGGAGGCCCGGGGGCTGGCTGGACAACGCGGTCTGCTGGGCTGGGGGGGGTTTGGAGGAGCAACTGATGCCCTTTGCACTTTGGGTAGCAAGTGTCTGAGGTGTCTCTGGGCCCTGTGCCATGTGGGGGCGGGGGCGGGGGCGGGGTGGGAGGAGGAGGAGGAGGAGGAGGAGGAGGAGGAGGTGGGAAGGGCCCGGGCCTGCAGTCGTGTTCCCCGGGGTGGCACAGCATGTGGCTTCTTCCACAGGCTGCTTGGCCTGGGCTCCCTGCACCTGGGCCTTTGGAGGACTGGCCCTGTGCTTGCCAACACTTCCTGCAGGGACCCAGAGCTGGGAGGTTGCATCTCTCAGCCCTGGGTCGGGCAGAGCCCCAGCGGGCCATGCCCACAACCTCTCTCAGCAGGGGTCCCCCAGAAGGCTCCTTTGGGACCAGGATTCTCTTGCGGGTGACTCTTTAAGGTCTGGCCCCTGGATGGAGGGGCACCAGGAGTAGAGGAGCAGGAAGGGGAAGGGGGTGGCCATGCGAGGGGACACTTTCAGGCCAAGTCCCAGCTTCAGTCTGATCCTCCTGGGAACCCCGGGGTGGACATCACACCTCCTGGTTGCCCCGCTCTGAGACAAGGAGCCGGGCTTCGCATTCCCACAGCAGCCAGTCGTGGGCTGAGGACACCTGGGGCGTTGGGAACTCCCTGGCTTCTCCTTGGTTTAACATCTGGAGCTGCTTGTGAATTGTGCCGCCACACACACCCGAGTGCAGGTGTCTTCTGCACAGACTGCGGGCCTCGCTCTTCTGAATGCCGCTAGCTCGCGACCCACCCACGGGTGAACCTGGTCAGGGTACTTTCTCTCAGGGGCAGACTCTGATCCGGGCGGGCTACCGGTGTCTCTGTTTGCTCCTTTCTTTCTTCCACTTCGGGAAAGGCTTCCTTACTGGGTGTGGAAATCTCCTATGCCTTTCCTCGCCTATTCTGTCAGCTCTAAAATTCTCTTTCGGTTGCCACCCTCACAGATGGATTAGGAAACTCTTTGCGGTGCACTCATTAGTGAAATGACCTCAATGACGCTGGAATCCAATATCTAATCGCCAATTTTTAGCGAGTCCACACGCCAGGGTGGTCGGGGTCCAATGCAGCCCCGGCCAGGCCCAGGCCCCTTGGACTGGGCCACAGGAGGACACAGAGGAGGGTCCCGGTCCCCACGGTAGGTAGAGGTGCGGGCAGTTCTCCAAGGGCTTGGGTGTTTTCCAGAGGGAGGAGATGGAGGGGACTGATTTCTTCAGCGCCCCACAAACCACGCCACCCCACCCCACCCATGGGACACATCCCGAGAGAGAGAGAGAGACGCCCCATACACTGGCTCCCCTCCCCCGTGCGCTGTGCCCCAGCCCTGGCCCGGGGGAATAGGCGGCCGCCGGGCCACAGGGTGGGGGGCGCAGCTGAAAGGGGTTGTGGGGGAGGGCCGCCCCTGGCTGGGGTCAAAGGGCGAGCGCCCCGCCCCTCCCGCCCGTGCGCAGTCAGCGGCCCCGGCGCGCTGGGGGTGGGGGGCGGGGAGGTGAAGGAGGCCAGGCGAGGAGAGGAGGGGGGCTGGAAGGGCTCCACCTTGGCGGGTCCAGCCGTGGAGGCGCATCTTGTGTGAGTGTGAGTGAGTGAGTGCGTGTGAGTGTGAGTGTGTGTGTATACAGAGACAGCCCCCAACCCCGGCCCGCCGCTCCCTGCCCGCCCCGCCCGTCACCCCCGTCCCTCGGAGCCCGCGGGACCCGGCCGGCGAACTCAACAGGCCCGACCCGGCGCGGGGCCTGGGGCGGGAGGAGGCGGCGGGGAAGCGCAGAGAGGCTCGGCTTCTTGAGCGGGGCAGGGGCGCCCTCCGCCGTCCACGGCCACACCACCCCGAACGCGCCCGATCCCGTCTGGTCTCGGAAGCTAAGCAGGGTCGGGCCTGGTTAGAACTTGGATGGGAGACCGCCCGGGAATACCGGGTGCCGTAGGCTTCTTCTTTTTTTTTTTGCCTCTGGTTCTGTCGCGTTTCTGGGAGTGCGGGGGCGGCCCGGGGTGGGGGTGACCCCCACCCTCAGCGCCCGCCGCGGTGCCTGGCGCCCCAGCCCGCACCGTGGGGCCTCCTCTTGTCCCGAGCCGTGACACCGCCGCCACGCGGCAGCATGCGTGGCTTCTGGACTGTCAGGTCTCAGACCAAAGGTCTGCTCTGTGGGAGCCGACACGCTGGAGGAAACCTTGAGAGTCTGAGAGGGGAGGGAGTTCCAGAAGAAGGCCAGGATGTCATTTTGAGGGAGTATGTGACCAGAACTCCTCCCGTTGCTTTTGGGGTTCTATGGGCTACACGTAGGAATCTTTGGTGGTGGCACCTGATGTTCGGGGATCCGGAGTCACACCCAGACCTGCTCCACTGGCCTCCTTTTACTTTTCTCTTCGGATTCATTTTTTTTTTTTTTTTTTGAGACAGAGTCTCGGTTTGTTGCCCAGGCTAGAGTGAGTGCCGTGGCGTCAGCCTAGCTCACAGCAACTTCAAACTCCTGGGCTCGAGTGATCCTTCTGCCTCAGCCTCCCGGGTAGCTGGGACTGCAGGCATGCGCCACCATGCCCCGCTAATTTTTTATATATATATCAGTTGGCCAATTAATTTCTTTCTATTTATAGTAGAGACGGGGTCTCGCTCTTGCTCAGGCTGGTTTTGAACTCCTGACCTTGAGCAATCCGCCCGCCTCGGCCTCCCAAGAGCTAGGATTACAGGCGTGAGCCACAGCGCCCGGCCGGATTCATTATTTTTAAAAAGTGTCTCTTATCTCTATTATTGCATTTTCTTTTCTCTCTCTTTTCAAGCAGATGATGGGAGTCCAAGTATTAAGGTGACATGTGTTGCCCGTGCCCCCCTCCCCCCCCCGTGTTCTTATTCATTTACCCCTCATGTTGTTCCAGCATATTGTGGGGGCACCAATGTTAAGGACGGGTGCGTTGCCCTCTCCCAGCCTCCCCCCTCGGGTCAGAGCTTCAAGTGCGCCCATCCCCCAGTCGGTGCGTACCCACCCCATTCCTAATGGATGTGTATGCCCATCCCCTCCCCCCACCCGCCCGACACCCACCCGAAGAAGGTGATTCCTCTGTGTCCACTTAGGTGTCCATGGGTTCGTACCCATTTGCTGGTGAGCGCGAGCACGTGGTGCTCGTGTGTCCATTCTTGGGATACTTGGCTTACTGGAACGGGTTCCAGCTCTGGCCAGGAGAACCACGAGAGGTGCCCCCTCACCGCTGCTCCTCATAGCCGAATAGCACTCCGTGGTGTCCACGCGCCACATTTTATTTACCCACTCGTGGGTCGATGGGCACTCGGGTGGCTTCCAGGTCTTTGCGATTGTGACTTGTGCCCTGACACTAACCCTAACCCTTACCCAGCCCGTCTCCTCCA
This sequence comes from Microcebus murinus, assembly GCF_040939455.1. Lineage (NCBI taxonomy): Eukaryota > Metazoa > Chordata > Mammalia > Primates > Cheirogaleidae > Microcebus > Microcebus murinus. The sequence goes on along the minus strand of NW_027438989.1, from coordinate 3,293 downwards.
CGGCCCCTGCCTGACTGACTCCTTCCCGCCCGGCCTATCACCTGTCACCGTCCTCTGCCCCTGCCTGACACGCTCCTCCCCGCCCGGGCCGTCACCGTCCTCGGCCCCTGCCTGACGGGGCTCCTCCGTGGCCTGGGCCTTCCAAGGGCTTGGTGTGGACGCTGGTTCCAGGACGCCCTCCCAGGAACCCGGTAGCAGGGCGGCCGCAGCGTCTCGCGCAACCCAACCGTCCGCCGGCTGGCCGCCGTCGCTAAGTGGCCTGCGGGGGACGTGCTCCCGCTGTGCCGTGGGGGCCCAGCCTGGTGTCTTCTCTGAGGCCCCGCGGCTGCCGCTCCCCGCAAGGGGATAGCCGCGGAGGTGGGGACCGCCTCCTCATGGGGACGTACACCCAGCTCTCCACGTCGGATTCCGGGGCTCTCTGTCCTGCCAGAAGGCCCAGCCGGCCTGCGGGTCCTCAGAGTGGCAAAAACATCCGAAAACTGAGATTGAGGGTCCGGTGGGTGTCTGCACTTTTGTGCTGGGCACCCCAGGGAGGCCCGGGGGCTGGCTGGACAACGCGGTCTGCTGGGCTGGGGGGGGTTTGGAGGAGCAACTGATGCCCTTTGCACTTTGGGTAGCAAGTGTCTGAGGTGTCTCTGGGCCCTGTGCCATGTGGGGGCGGGGGCGGGGGCGGGGTGGGAGGAGGAGGAGGAGGAGGAGGAGGAGGAGGAGGTGGGAAGGGCCCGGGCCTGCAGTCGTGTTCCCCGGGGTGGCACAGCATGTGGCTTCTTCCACAGGCTGCTTGGCCTGGGCTCCCTGCACCTGGGCCTTTGGAGGACTGGCCCTGTGCTTGCCAACACTTCCTGCAGGGACCCAGAGCTGGGAGGTTGCATCTCTCAGCCCTGGGTCGGGCAGAGCCCCAGCGGGCCATGCCCACAACCTCTCTCAGCAGGGGTCCCCCAGAAGGCTCCTTTGGGACCAGGATTCTCTTGCGGGTGACTCTTTAAGGTCTGGCCCCTGGATGGAGGGGCACCAGGAGTAGAGGAGCAGGAAGGGGAAGGGGGTGGCCATGCGAGGGGACACTTTCAGGCCAAGTCCCAGCTTCAGTCTGATCCTCCTGGGAACCCCGGGGTGGACATCACACCTCCTGGTTGCCCCGCTCTGAGACAAGGAGCCGGGCTTCGCATTCCCACAGCAGCCAGTCGTGGGCTGAGGACACCTGGGGCGTTGGGAACTCCCTGGCTTCTCCTTGGTTTAACATCTGGAGCTGCTTGTGAATTGTGCCGCCACACACACCCGAGTGCAGGTGTCTTCTGCACAGACTGCGGGCCTCCCTCTTCTGAATGCCGCTAGCTCGCGACCCACCCACGGGTGAACCTGGTCAGGGTACTTTCTCTCAGGGGCAGACTCTGATCCGGGCGGGCTACCGGTGTCTCTGTTTGCTCCTTTCTTTCTTCCACTTCGGGAAAGGCTTCCTTACTGGGTGTGGAAATCTCCTATGCCTTTCCTCGCCTATTCTGTCAGCTCTAAAATTCTCTTTCGGTTGCCACCCTCACAGATGGATTAGGAAACTCTTTGCGGTGCACTCATTAGTGAAATGACCTCAATGACGCTGGAATCCAATATCTAATCGCCAATTTTTAGCGAGTCCACACGCCAGGGTGGTCGGGGTCCAATGCAGCCCCGGCCAGGCCCAGGCCCCTTGGACTGGGCCACAGGAGGACACAGAGGAGGGTCCCGGTCCCCACGGTAGGTAGAGGTGCGGGCAGTTCTCCAAGGGCTTGGGTGTTTTCCAGAGGGAGGAGATGGAGGGGACTGATTTCTTCAGCGCCCCACAAACCACGCCACCCCACCCCACCCATGGGACACATCCCGAGAGAGAGAGAGAGACGCCCCATACACTGGCTCCCCTCCCCGTGCGCTGTGCCCCAGCCCTGGCCCGGGGGAATAGGCGGCCGCCGGGCCACAGGGTGGGGGGCGCAGCTGAAAGGGGTTGTGGGGGAGGGCCGCCCCTGGCTGGGGTCAAAGGGCGAGCGCCCCGCCCCTCCCGCCCGTGCGCAGTCAGCGGCCCCGGCGCGCTGGGGGTGGGGGGCGGGGAGGTGAAGGAGGCCAGGCGAGGAGAGGAGGGGGGCTGGAAGGGCTCCACCTTGGCGGGTCCAGCCGTGGAGGCGCATCTTGTGTGAGTGTGAGTGAGTGAGTGCGTGTGAGTGTGAGTGTGTGTGTATACAGAGACAGCCCCCAACCCCGGCCCGCCGCTCCCTGCCCGCCCCGCCCGTCACCCCCGTCCCTCGGAGCCCGCGGGACCCGGCCGGCGAACTCAACAGGCCCGACCCGGCGCGGGGCCTGGGGCGGGAGGAGGCGGCGGGGAAGCGCAGAGAGGCTCGGCTTCTTGAGCGGGGCAGGGGCGCCCTCCGCCGTCCACGGCCACACCACCCCGAACGCGCCCGATCCCGTCTGGTCTCGGAAGCTAAGCAGGGTCGGGCCTGGTTAGAACTTGGATGGGAGACCGCCCGGGAATACCGGGTGCCGTAGGCTTCTTCTTTTTTTTTTTGCCTCTGGTTCTGTCGCGTTTCTGGGAGTGCGGGGGCGGCCCGGGGTGGGGGTGACCCCCACCCTCAGCGCCCGCCGCGGTGCCTGGCGCCCCAGCCCGCACCGTGGGGCCTCCTCTTGTCCCGAGCCGTGACACCGCCGCCACGCGGCAGCATGCGTGGCTTCTGGACTGTCAGGTCTCAGACCAAAGGTCTGCTCTGTGGGAGCCGACACGCTGGAGGAAACCTTGAGAGTCTGAGAGGGGAGGGAGTTCCAGAAGAAGGCCAGGATGTCATTTTGAGGGAGTATGTGACCAGAACTCCTCCCGTTGCTTTTGGGGTTCTATGGGCTACACGTAGGAATCTTTGGTGGTGGCACCTGATGTTCGGGGATCCGGAGTCACACCCAGACCTGCTCCACAGGCCTCCTTTTACTTTTCTCTTCGGATTCATTTTTTTTTTTTTTTTTTTGAGACAGAGTCTCGGTTTGTTGCCCAGGCTAGAGTGAGTGCCGTGGCGTCAGCCTAGCTCACAGCAACTTCAAACTCCTGGGCTCGAGTGATCCTTCTGCCTCAGCCTCCCGGGTAGCTGGGACTGCAGGCATGCGCCACCATGCCCCGCTAATTTTTTATATATATATCAGTTGGCCAATTAATTTCTTTCTATTTATAGTAGAGACGGGGTCTCGCTCTTGCTCAGGCTGGTTTTGAACTCCTGACCTTGAGCAATCCGCCCGCCTCGGCCTCCCAAGAGCTAGGATTACAGGCGTGAGCCACAGCGCCCGGC